>NC_067458.1:24319456-24329456 GCF_025434085.1 Hippocampus zosterae
CTAACCCTAACCCTAACCCTAACCCTAACCCTAACCCTAACCCTAACCCTAACCCTAACCCTAACCCTAACCCTAACCCTACCCCCTAACCCTAACCTAACCCTAACCCTAACCCTAACCCTAACCCTAACCCTAACCCTAACCCTAACCCTAACCTAACCCTAACCCTAACCCTAACCCTAACCCTAACCCTAACCCTAACCCTAACCCTAACCCTAACCCTAACCCTAACCCTAACCCTAACCCTAACCCTAACCCTAACCCTAACCCTAACCCTAACCCTAACCCTAACCCTAACCCTAACCCTAACCCTAACCCTAACCCTAACCCTAACCCTAACCCTAACCCTAACCCTAACCCTAACCCTAACCCTAACCCTAACCCTAACCCTAACCCTAACCCTAACCCTAACCCTAACCCTAACCCTAACCCTAACCCTAACCCTAACCCTAACCCTAACCCTAACCCTAACCCTAACCCTAACCCTAACCCTAACCCTAACCCTAACCCTAACCCTAACCCTAACCCTAACCCTAACCCTAACCCTAACCCTAACCCTAACCCTAACCCTAACCCTAACCCTAACCCTAACCCTAACCCTAACCCTAACCCTAACCCTAACCCTAACCCTAACCCTAACCCTAACCCTAACCCTAACCCTAACCCTAACCCTAACCCTAACCCTAACCCTAACCCTAACCCTAACCCTAACCCTAACCCTAACCCTAACCCTAACCCTAACCCTAACCCTAACCCTAACCCTAACCCTAACCCTAACCCTAACCCTAACCCTAACCCTAACCCTAACCCTAACCCTAACCCTAACCCTAACCCTAACCCTAACCCTAACCCTAACCCTAACCCTAACCCTAACCCTAACCCTAACCCTAACCCTAACCCTAACCCTAACCCTAACCCTAACCCTAACCCTAACCCTAACCCTAACCCTAACCCTAACCCTAACCCTAACCCTAACCCTAACCCTAACCCTAACCCTAACCCTAACCCTAACCCTAACCCTAACCCTAACCCTAACCCTAACCCTAACCCTAACCCTAACCCTAACCCTAACCCTAACCCTAACCCTAACCCTAACCCTAACCCTAACCCTAACCCTAACCCTAACCCTAACCCTAACCCTAACCCTAACCCTAACCCTAACCCTAACCCTAACCCTAACCCTAACCCTAACCCTAACCCTAACCCTAACCCTAACCCTAACCCTAACCCTAACCCTAACCCTAACCCTAACCCTAACCCTAACCCTAACCCTAACCCTAACCCTAACCCTAACCCTAACCCTAACCCTAACCCTAACCCTAACCCTAACCCTAACCCTAACCCTAACCCTAACCCTAACCCTAACCCTAACCCTAACCCTAACCCTAACCCTAACCCTAACCCTAACCCTAACCCTAACCCTAACCCTAACCCTAACCCTAACCCTAACCCTAACCCTAACCCTAACCCTAACCCTAACCCTAACCCTAACCCTAACCCTAACCCTAACCCTAACCCTAACCCTAACCCTAACCCTAACCCTAACCCTAACCCTAACCCTAACCCTAACCCTAACCCTAACCCTAACCCTAACCCTAACCCTAACCCTAACCCTAACCCTAACCCTAACCCTAACCCTAACCCTAACCCTAACCCTAACCCTAACCCTAACCCTAACCCTAACCCTAACCCTAACCCTAACCCTAACCCTAACCCTAACCCTAACCCTAACCCTAACCCTAACCCTAACCCTAACCCTAACCCTAACCCTAACCCTAACCCTAACCCTAACCCTAACCCTAACCCTAACCCTAACCCTAACCCTAACCCTAACCCTAACCCTAACCCTAACCCTAACCCTAACCCTAACCCTAACCCTAACCCTAACCCTAACCCTAACCCTAACCCTAACCCTAACCCTAACCCTAACCCTAACCCTAACCCTAACCCTAACCCTAACCCTAACCCTAACCCTAACCCTAACCCTAACCCTAACCCTAACCCTAACCCTAACCCTAACCCTAACCCTAACCCTAACCCTAACCCTAACCCTAACCCTAACCCTAACCCTAACCCTAACCCTAACCCTAACCCTAACCCTAACCCTAACCCTAACCCTAACCCTAACCCTAACCCTAACCCTAACCCTAACCCTAACCCTAACCCTAACCCTAACCCTAACCCTAACCCTAACCCTAACCCTAACCCTAACCCTAACCCTAACCCTAACCCTAACCCTAACCCTAACCCTAACCCTAACCCTAACCCTAACCCTAACCCTAACCCTAACCCTAACCCTAACCCTAACCCTAACCCTAACCCTAACCCTAACCCTAACCCTAACCCTAACCCTAACCCTAACCCTAACCCTAACCCTAACCCTAACCCTAACCCTAACCCTAACCCTAACCCTAACCCTAACCCTAACCCTAACCCTAACCCTAACCCTAACCCTAACCCTAACCCTAACCCTAACCCTAACCCTAACCCTAACCCTAACCCTAACCCTAACCCTAACCCTAACCCTAACCCTAACCCTAACCCTAACCCTAACCCTAACCCTAACCCTAACCCTAACCCTAACCCTAACCCTAACCCTAACCCTAACCCTAACCCTAACCCTAACCCTAACCCTAACCCTAACCCTAACCCTAACCCTAACCCTAACCCTAACCCTAACCCTAACCCTAACCCTAACCCTAACCCTAACCCTAACCCTAACCCTAACCCTAACCCTAACCCTAACCCTAACCCTAACCCTAACCCTAACCCTAACCCTAACCCTAACCCTAACCCTAACCCTAACCCTAACCCTAACCCTAACCCTAACCCTAACCCTAACCCTAACCCTAACCCTAACCCTAACCCTAACCCTAACCCTAACCCTAACCCTAACCCTAACCCTAACCCTAACCCTAACCCTAACCCTAACCCTAACCCTAACCCTAACCCTAACCCTAACCCTAACCCTAACCCTAACCCTAACCCTAACCCTAACCCTAACCCTAACCCTAACCCTAACCCTAACCCTAACCCTAACCCTAACCCTAACCCTAACCCTAACCCTAACCCTAACCCTAACCCTAACCCTAACCCTAACCCTAACCCTAACCCTAACCCTAACCCTAACCCTAACCCTAACCCTAACCCTAACCCTAACCCTAACCCTAACCCTAACCCTAACCCTAACCCTAACCCTAACCCTAACCCTAACCCTAACCCTAACCCTAACCCTAACCCTAACCCTAACCCTAACCCTAACCCTAACCCTAACCCTAACCCTAACCCTAACCCTAACCCTAACCCTAACCCTAACCCTAACCCTAACCCTAACCCTAACCCTAACCCTAACCCTAACCCTAACCCTAACCCTAACCCTAACCCTAACCCTAACCCTAACCCTAACCCTAACCCTAACCCTAACCCTAACCCTAACCCTAACCCTAACCCTAACCCTAACCCTAACCCTAACCCTAACCCTAACCCTAACCCTAACCCTAACCCTAACCCTAACCCTAACCCTAACCCTAACCCTAACCCTAACCCTAACCCTAACCCTAACCCTAACCCTAACCCTAACCCTAACCCTAACCCTAACCCTAACCCTAACCCTAACCCTAACCCTAACCCTAACCCTAACCCTAACCCTAACCCTAACCCTAACCCTAACCCTAACCCTAACCCTAACCCTAACCCTAACCCTAACCCTAACCCTAACCCTAACCCTAACCCTAACCCTAACCCTAACCCTAACCCTAACCCTAACCCTAACCCTAACCCTAACCCTAACCCTAACCCTAACCCTAACCCTAACCCTAACCCTAACCCTAACCCTAACCCTAACCCTAACCCTAACCCTAACCCTAACCCTAACCCTAACCCTAACCCTAACCCTAACCCTAACCCTAACCCTAACCCTAACCCTAACCCTAACCCTAACCCTAACCCTAACCCTAACCCTAACCCTAACCCTAACCCTAACCCTAACCCTAACCCTAACCCTAACCCTAACCCTAACCCTAACCCTAACCCTAACCCTAACCCTAACCCTAACCCTAACCCTAACCCTAACCCTAACCCTAACCCTAACCCTAACCCTAACCCTAACCCTAACCCTAACCCTAACCCTAACCCTAACCCTAACCCTAACCCTAACCCTAACCCTAACCCTAACCCTAACCCTAACCCTAACCCTAACCCTAACCCTAACCCTAACCCTAACCCTAACCCTAACCCTAACCCTAACCCTAACCCTAACCCTAACCCTAACCCTAACCCTAACCCTAACCCTAACCCTAACCCTAACCCTAACCCTAACCCTAACCCTAACCCTAACCCTAACCCTAACCCTAACCCTAACCCTAACCCTAACCCTAACCCTAACCCTAACCCTAACCCTAACCCTAACCCTAACCCTAACCCTAACCCTAACCCTAACCCTAACCCTAACCCTAACCCTAACCCTAACCCTAACCCTAACCCTAACCCTAACCCTAACCCTAACCCTAACCCTAACCCTAACCCTAACCCTAACCCTAACCCTAACCCTAACCCTAACCCTAACCCTAACCCTAACCCTAACCCTAACCCTAACCCTAACCCTAACCCTAACCCTAACCCTAACCCTAACCCTAACCCTAACCCTAACCCTAACCCTAACCCTAACCCTAACCCTAACCCTAACCCTAACCCTAACCCTAACCCTAACCCTAACCCTAACCCTAACCCTAACCCTAACCCTAACCCTAACCCTAACCCTAACCCTAACCCTAACCCTAACCCTAACCCTAACCCTAACCCTAACCCTAACCCTAACCCTAACCCTAACCCTAACCCTAACCCTAACCCTAACCCTAACCCTAACCCTAACCCTAACCCTAACCCTAACCCTAACCCTAACCCTAACCCTAACCCTAACCCTAACCCTAACCCTAACCCTAACCCTAACCCTAACCCTAACCCTAACCCTAACCCTAACCCTAACCCTAACCCTAACCCTAACCCTAACCCTAACCCTAACCCTAACCCTAACCCTAACCCTAACCCTAACCCTAACCCTAACCCTAACCCTAACCCTAACCCTAACCCTAACCCTAACCCTAACCCTAACCCTAACCCTAACCCTAACCCTAACCCTAACCCTAACCCTAACCCTAACCCTAACCCTAACCCTAACCCTAACCCTAACCCTAACCCTAACCCTAACCCTAACCCTAACCCTAACCCTAACCCTAACCCTAACCCTAACCCTAACCCTAACCCTAACCCTAACCCTAACCCTAACCCTAACCCTAACCCTAACCCTAACCCTAACCCTAACCCTAACCCTAACCCTAACCCTAACCCTAACCCTAACCCTAACCCTAACCCTAACCCTAACCCTAACCCTAACCCTAACCCTAACCCTAACCCTAACCCTAACCCTAACCCTAACCCTAACCCTAACCCTAACCCTAACCCTAACCCTAACCCTAACCCTAACCCTAACCCTAACCCTAACCCTAACCCTAACCCTAACCCTAACCCTAACCCTAACCCTAACCCTAACCCTAACCCTAACCCTAACCCTAACCCTAACCCTAACCCTAACCCTAACCCTAACCCTAACCCTAACCCTAACCCTAACCCTAACCCTAACCCTAACCCTAACCCTAACCCTAACCCTAACCCTAACCCTAACCCTAACCCTAACCCTAACCCTAACCCTAACCCTAACCCTAACCCTAACCCTAACCCTAACCCTAACCCTAACCCTAACCCTAACCCTAACCCTAACCCTAACCCTAACCCTAACCCTAACCCTAACCCTAACCCTAACCCTAACCCTAACCCTAACCCTAACCCTAACCCTAACCCTAACCCTAACCCTAACCCTAACCCTAACCCTAACCCTAACCCTAACCCTAACCCTAACCCTAACCCTAACCCTAACCCTAACCCTAACCCTAACCCTAACCCTAACCCTAACCCTAACCCTAACCCTAACCCTAACCCTAACCCTAACCCTAACCCTAACCCTAACCCTAACCCTAACCCTAACCCTAACCCTAACCCTAACCCTAACCCTAACCCTAACCCTAACCCTAACCCTAACCCTAACCCTAACCCTAACCCTAACCCTAACCCTAACCCTAACCCTAACCCTAACCCTAACCCTAACCCTAACCCTAACCCTAACCCTAACCCTAACCCTAACCCTAACCCTAACCCTAACCCTAACCCTAACCCTAACCCTAACCCTAACCCTAACCCTAACCCTAACCCTAACCCTAACCCTAACCCTAACCCTAACCCTAACCCTAACCCTAACCCTAACCCTAACCCTAACCCTAACCCTAACCCTAACCCTAACCCTAACCCTAACCCTAACCCTAACCCTAACCCTAACCCTAACCCTAACCCTAACCCTAACCCTAACCCTAACCCTAACCCTAACCCTAACCCTAACCCTAACCCTAACCCTAACCCTAACCCTAACCCTAACCCTAACCCTAACCCTAACCCTAACCCTAACCCTAACCCTAACCCTAACCCTAACCCTAACCCTAACCCTAACCCTAACCCTAACCCTAACCCTAACCCTAACCCTAACCCTAACCCTAACCCTAACCCTAACCCTAACCCTAACCCTAACCCTAACCCTAACCCTAACCCTAACCCTAACCCTAACCCTAACCCTAACCCTAACCCTAACCCTAACCCTAACCCTAACCCTAACCCTAACCCTAACCCTAACCCTAACCCTAACCCTAACCCTAACCCTAACCCTAACCCTAACCCTAACCCTAACCCTAACCCTAACCCTAACCCTAACCCTAACCCTAACCCTAACCCTAACCCTAACCCTAACCCTAACCCTAACCCTAACCCTAACCCTAACCCTAACCCTAACCCTAACCCTAACCCTAACCCTAACCCTAACCCTAACCCTAACCCTAACCCTAACCCTAACCCTAACCCTAACCCTAACCCTAACCCTAACCCTAACCCTAACCCTAACCCTAACCCTAACCCTAACCCTAACCCTAACCCTAACCCTAACCCTAACCCTAACCCTAACCCTAACCCTAACCCTAACCCTAACCCTAACCCTAACCCTAACCCTAACCCTAACCCTAACCCTAACCCTAACCCTAACCCTAACCCTAACCCTAACCCTAACCCTAACCCTAACCCTAACCCTAACCCTAACCCTAACCCTAACCCTAACCCTAACCCTAACCCTAACCCTAACCCTAACCCTAACCCTAACCCTAACCCTAACCCTAACCCTAACCCTAACCCTAACCCTAACCCTAACCCTAACCCTAACCCTAACCCTAACCCTAACCCTAACCCTAACCCTAACCCTAACCCTAACCCTAACCCTAACCCTAACCCTAACCCTAACCCTAACCCTAACCCTAACCCTAACCCTAACCCTAACCCTAACCCTAACCCTAACCCTAACCCTAACCCTAACCCTAACCCTAACCCTAACCCTAACCCTAACCCTAACCCTAACCCTAACCCTAACCCTAACCCTAACCCTAACCCTAACCCTAACCCTAACCCTAACCCTAACCCTAACCCTAACCCTAACCCTAACCCTAACCCTAACCCTAACCCTAACCCTAACCCTAACCCTAACCCTAACCCTAACCCTAACCCTAACCCTAACCCTAACCCTAACCCTAACCCTAACCCTAACCCTAACCCTAACCCTAACCCTAACCCTAACCCTAACCCTAACCCTAACCCTAACCCTAACCCTAACCCTAACCCTAACCCTAACCCTAACCCTAACCCTAACCCTAACCCTAACCCTAACCCTAACCCTAACCCTAACCCTAACCCTAACCCTAACCCTAACCCTAACCCTAACCCTAACCCTAACCCTAACCCTAACCCTAACCCTAACCCTAACCCTAACCCTAACCCTAACCCTAACCCTAACCCTAACCCTAACCCTAACCCTAACCCTAACCCTAACCCTAACCCTAACCCTAACCCTAACCCTAACCCTAACCCTAACCCTAACCCTAACCCTAACCCTAACCCTAACCCTAACCCTAACCCTAACCCTAACCCTAACCCTAACCCTAACCCTAACCCTAACCCTAACCCTAACCCTAACCCTAACCCTAACCCTAACCCTAACCCTAACCCTAACCCTAACCCTAACCCTAACCCTAACCCTAACCCTAACCCTAACCCTAACCCTAACCCTAACCCTAACCCTAACCCTAACCCTAACCCTAACCCTAACCCTAACCCTAACCCTAACCCTAACCCTAACCCTAACCCTAACCCTAACCCTAACCCTAACCCTAACCCTAACCCTAACCCTAACCCTAACCCTAACCCTAACCCTAACCCTAACCCTAACCCTAACCCTAACCCTAACCCTAACCCTAACCCTAACCCTAACCCTAACCCTAACCCTAACCCTAACCCTAACCCTAACCCTAACCCTAACCCTAACCCTAACCCTAACCCTAACCCTAACCCTAACCCTAACCCTAACCCTAACCCTAACCCTAACCCTAACCCTAACCCTAACCCTAACCCTAACCCTAACCCTAACCCTAACCCTAACCCTAACCCTAACCCTAACCCTAACCCTAACCCTAACCCTAACCCTAACCCTAACCCTAACCCTAACCCTAACCCTAACCCTAACCCTAACCCTAACCCTAACCCTAACCCTAACCCTAACCCTAACCCTAACCCTAACCCTAACCCTAACCCTAACCCTAACCCTAACCCTAACCCTAACCCTAACCCTAACCCTAACCCTAACCCTAACCCTAACCCTAACCCTAACCCTAACCCTAACCCTAACCCTAACCCTAACCCTAACCCTAACCCTAACCCTAACCCTAACCCTAACCCTAACCCTAACCCTAACCCTAACCCTAACCCTAACCCTAACCCTAACCCTAACCCTAACCCTAACCCTAACCCTAACCCTAACCCTAACCCTAACCCTAACCCTAACCCTAACCCTAACCCTAACCCTAACCCTAACCCTAACCCTAACCCTAACCCTAACCCTAACCCTAACCCTAACCCTAACCCTAACCCTAACCCTAACCCTAACCCTAACCCTAACCCTAACCCTAACCCTAACCCTAACCCTAACCCTAACCCTAACCCTAACCCTAACCCTAACCCTAACCCTAACCCTAACCCTAACCCTAACCCTAACCCTAACCCTAACCCTAACCCTAACCCTAACCCTAACCCTAACCCTAACCCTAACCCTAACCCTAACCCTAACCCTAACCCTAACCCTAACCCTAACCCTAACCCTAACCCTAACCCTAACCCTAACCCTAACCCTAACCCTAACCCTAACCCTAACCCTAACCCTAACCCTAACCCTAACCCTAACCCTAACCCTAACCCTAACCCTAACCCTAACCCTAACCCTAACCCTAACCCTAACCCTAACCCTAACCCTAACCCTAACCCTAACCCTAACCCTAACCCTAACCCTAACCCTAACCCTAACCCTAACCCTAACCCTAACCCTAACCCTAACCCTAACCCTAACCCTAACCCTAACCCTAACCCTAACCCTAACCCTAACCCTAACCCTAACCCTAACCCTAACCCTAACCCTAACCCTAACCCTAACCCTAACCCTAACCCTAACCCTAACCCTAACCCTAACCCTAACCCTAACCCTAACCCTAACCCTAACCCTAACCCTAACCCTAACCCTAACCCTAACCCTAACCCTAACCCTAACCCTAACCCTAACCCTAACCCTAACCCTAACCCTAACCCTAACCCTAACCCTAACCCTAACCCTAACCCTAACCCTAACCCTAACCCTAACCCTAACCCTAACCCTAACCCTAACCCTAACCCTAACCCTAACCCTAACCCTAACCCTAACCCTAACCCTAACCCTAACCCTAACCCTAACCCTAACCCTAACCCTAACCCTAACCCTAACCCTAACCCTAACCCTAACCCTAACCCTAACCCTAACCCTAACCCTAACCCTAAC
>NC_067458.1:25576136-25787195 GCF_025434085.1 Hippocampus zosterae
ATCTCTTGATGGAGTGTTAGACCCCCGTTCGGTAAACGCTCACCACATCATCCATAACATGACGAAAGTCAACAAGCATGGCGTGGTCGCCCTCGATGACAAGACCGGTAGGTTGAAGTCCAATGAAAGTGAACTTCATGAGCGCTCGTCGCTTTTTGTTTTATATCGGCTAGCGGCTATCGAACTGCTAGCGTAGCCGATTCAATCTTTTCTCCAGATGACCTTCCTCATTGGGTTTTGTCAGCGATGAAGAGCCTGGCCAACTGTGAGTAGCAGCAGCAGCGGCGGCACTAATTGATCTTTTTTTTTTTTTTAACGATTGATCGATTTTGGGCCGTTTCCATTGCGATTGTTGCTCCGGCGCCTAAATTAAAGACCGCGCTTCTGTTTCTCTGTCCCCCCTTTTATTAAAATGTCAACCGACGGCACGTCCAGGGCCCAAGTACGACAGCGGCGAGCCGTCCTACCCGGGCTTTGAGCGGGACGTTTTCAAAACGGTGTCGGATTACTTCTACGGCCTTCCGCAGCCGTTGCTCACCTACGAATTGTACGAGCTGTTCGTCAACGTGCTGGGTAGGTACTCGTTGCTCGACAGTTCAAATTTACGGACGTGGAATTTTGTGGACCTTGTTTTGGTAGGTTTTGGCTAACAACTTTTGATTCTCTCTTCTGTTTGTGACAAGCTAACACCGTTATTCACATCTGTGTTTTTCCCGACGCTAACCGAAGCTCCTCCCCCTTTTACTGTCTGCTTGCACTGACTCCCTGCCCGCGCCGCTCGACCCCCCCCCCCCCCTGTCTACCTCTCCGTCTAGTGTACTGCGGCTATCTAGCATCGCCCGCTGCGCACCAAGGTGGCAAACGCAAGAAGCCCCATCGTCCCCCCGCACCTCCTCCGACGTCATTTCGCTCCACAGAATGTCTCCTCCTGTCGCTGCTTCGGCAAGGAACTTGCGATGAAACGGACTCTCCCATGAGGGAAGTGCTCGGCGCAAAAATTCAATCCCGCCGAGCGGCGCCGAGACGAGGCCCCGCCCCCGCCGCCGCCGACGATGGTGGCCGGTTAGGAGGCGGCGACGTGAGCCTCGGTCCGGCCCGCTCGTCCTTGAGGCGCCCGCGCAGAAGCTCCTCATTGGAGACCATCCTGGATGACTCCGCCCCTTTGACCAGGCGACAGATTTTCTTATCCAATGACAGCCTGGCATCCCGCTTCCCTAGCGACAGGAGCCGAGATAGCAACTGTCGTTCGCATGCTACCTCCGCGTCAACAAAGATGCTGCTGGCCCCATCTGGAATCGCTCCACGCAGTCTCGCCGGGCATTCGGTAGATTCTGCGGCGGCTTTGCGGACGAAGAGCGTGGGCAGCTGTCTGGACGTAGTCGCCGAGACCGGTGAAGAATCCTTTGAAGAGAGCAAGCAGCGAGGTCGAGCCGCCAGCTGCTCCAACGTCAACGCCTCAGAGGACCGCAATGACTCCCGCGCTTCCGCCCCCCCTCCCTCGTCATGCTCCCGGTTTCACTCCGATTCGTCTTCATCCTCTGCATGGAAAGCACGCCGGCCTCACGCCACCTCCGAATCTACCGGCCGCCCGCCGGCTTCCGCTGCATCCAGTCTTTGGACCCTGTCGGCACCCCCGCTTGTCCGTCGCTGTGTGAGCTCTGTGGACGTCTCGAAGTTGCCTCGACCCGCTTCGCTGTTCAAAGCGTCTCTCTGCGCGCCTACCGCCGGAACGCAGCCCCCCGAAACCAAACCCGAGCACAGTAAGACCTCTCTCCCCTGTCTGTTTGTCTGCCGACGTCTAATCAAACTAACAGCGTCTAACAATCTAATGCAGGGGTGTCCAAACTTTTTACCAAGGGGGGCCAGATTTTATGTGGTAAAATGTCGGGGGGGGCCGACCTTGGCTGACATTCTTTACATTGAACAACAATATTGTTCAACAAATTTTAGTAAGCCAGTCTGTTTCACATTTCCATTTTTATTTTAATTTCAACAATCTTAAGAATTTCTTTTGGTTCATTTGAAACAGGAATTTGAAATATGACATATCAGTCAATATAAACACGGAGTGATGTCTTGTTAACTCGTGAGTGATGCCCTCTAGTGTCTAAATGCTATTACTCATTTAGTGAATGCTATTACTCATTTGGCCACTAGAGGGAAGCAGTACTCTATGAAACATCACTCACCAGTCTACGAGACCTCAGTCAATGCAACACGTGTTCCATTGCGCCCAACCTGCGGGCCAGACGGCACTGACTTTATGACAGGGGGCCGAGGGCCGGATGAAATTCGACCGCGGGCCAGATTTGGCCCCCGGGCCGGACTTTGGACATGCCTGATCTAATGAGAGCTCGTGTCGCAAGTTTCGCGCAAGAACGCAACTCTTGCTCATCTCCCCGGTTGAGGCCTTGAAAGTGGTTCCAACGTGCTTTGGACACGACGCCCGCCAGTCAACGCACAGAATCTTAAGGATTTTTTGGGCAACTCGCATTCTTTTCTTGCTGCATCCCGCTCGAAAAAAACATATTCTGAAAGGACATCTTCAATATTAATAGCGTCTTACTCAATTCATCACTGACTGTAGTTGTAGTTGATCAGCCATCAACTCACCCATTGAAGTTTTTTACATGATGAATGGGCTGGTGGGCGGGGCTTTGTGTTTAACGGATTTGCGTCATTTCTGGCCGGCAACACGGGAGAACTGGCGCAAGAAGATCAAAAGGCTGAAGTTTAGCATGTTTTTCCCCTTTGACCTTTCCCCTTTTGCATCGATTCAAAGTTTCAAAGGCAACAGATTGACGGATTTGTCTCTCGCCGCGTTTGCGCTCAGGGCTTCTCCGGCCTCAGAACGAGCGCGTGGCCATTGAGGCCCTGCAGTTGTGCACGCTCCTCCTTCCCCCCGCCTCACGCAGGAAGTTGCAGCTCCTCATGAGGATGATGGCCCGCATCAGCCAGAATGTGGATATGCCTCCGCTCCACCCGGCCATTGGCACCCGAACACTGGTGAGGGAGGGTGGGGGGGGGGGTAATAAGCCATTGGCATAAACTGTGGACGAAGTGAATCGCTGCGCATACCTTCCATACGCAACTTCTCCAAATACGATCCCGATTGTGTTTTTTCGCTTTTTTTCCAGATGGTCCACGCCTTTTCATCCTGCGTCCTCGGCAGCGCCGACGAGTGCGACTTGGATGAGCTCTTAGCCACCAGATTGGTTTCCTTTTTAATGGATCACCAGCAAAGCATTCTGTCCGTCCCGGAGTATCTGCTCGGCGCTATTAACGATCACGTCCGGTGTTTGCGCGCAGCACAGGTAGAGATCTTTAAAAAAAAAAAAAAATCACCACTCAAAATATAAATATGACTAACTTTGCTTTTTGTGTTCCACGGAGTGATGTTAAGAGCTCCCTTTATGGTGACAAAATGCTTATGTCATCATTCATCGCGCAATACAATACCGCTTGTTGAAATCCACCCACTTTTCTCCCCCCCCCCGCAGGTACCAGTCGAAGACGCGGCGAACGTCGACGGCAGCGAGCCAGTGTGCGCTCCGCCGCCGCCGTACACTTTCTGCCGTCAGATTAGCGCTGCCGAATTTGAGCACCAGAAGCTGTCCTATTCCCAGAAGGCCATGGAGGACTTACTGGAGATGTTGGTGTCGGATCAAAATATGACGGAGAAGGACAGATGCAAAAGGTTGAAGCAGGTAAAAAAAAAAAAATTTGTTCTGTTACTTTGTGTATAACTAGCTGGTTCGCTGCCCTCTGGGCGGCTCATCAGCTAGTTCCTGCGGAAGGCTGGTAAGGTGGGCCTTCGGCCCACAAAAGTGTTGTTGCTTGGTTCAACTTTTTGTTCATCTTCATTGCTTATCGCGAAAATAAAGAGATGTTTAGCTCTACTAAATAACTAACAATTTTATTGCAATGCTTGTGGGTAGACAACATTTTTTCGCTAAGATGCCCGCGCGATCGTAGTGAGCCACTGCCTGAGCGGCGCAGCGGCGCGGTGAAGTAGGTACGTTTTGAAAAGGGACAGACGGAAGGACAGACTGCGTGCGGGACGACGTGCAATATATATATAGATTTAGACGGCGGCGCGGGCACCCGCAGCGGCTCCTCTCGATGTCTGATTGAGAGGGAAGAAATTTAATCTGTGCCGTATGTTGCACATACGGCGCATTTGACAATAAAGTTGTACTCGACTGGACTTAACTTATTCCTATATATTATTATATATAATATAATATATATAATTCATTCATTCATTCATCTTCTGTACCGCTTGATCCTCACTAGGGTCGCGGGGGGTGCTGGAGCCTATCCCAGCTGTCTCCGGGCAGTAGGCGGGGGACACCCTGAATCGGTTGCCAGCCAATCGCAGGGCACACAGAGACGAACAACCATTCGCACTCACACTCACACCTAGGGACAATTTTTAGTGTTCAATCAGCCTGCCACGCATGTTTTTGGAATGGGGGAGGAAACCGGAGCACCCGGAGAAAACCCACGCCGGCCCGGGGAGAACATGCAAACTCCACACAGGGAGGCCGGAGCTGGAATCGAACCCGGTACCTCTGCACTGTGAAGCCGTCGTGCTAAACACTGGACTACTGGGCCGCATATATAATATAATATATATATATATATATATATATATATATAATATTATAATATTATATTTTGGTGCTCAAGAGTTCACGATTAATTCTTGCGAATCACTTTTGCTTGCAGCCAGAGAACTGCATTTAGCCCCGGAGCGAAAAATAAATCCATTTGCTCGCGTGACGCCTCACCCCCATCTTATACGGTGACCTTGTTCAGTTTCAGAAGCAGTACCCCGACATCTACAGTCGACGCTACCCGGCCGCGGAAAAAGCCGGCAAGACCGACAACAAGCCAAAGATGAAAGCGCCGCTGCTCATCAGGAGGACCAAAGCGTTCGGTATCAGGAGCTAAACTGGTTGGGATGTTCGCTGCACTGGAACTGCACTCGCGCTGGTACTCACACGACCGGATGTTACAATGGGAACGATTATATATATTTTTGGTGGGAGATATGAAGGCAGGTTGACAGCTTGCGTGCGCGCCGTTGTTGTTGTTTTTGCACCGCTGCGCCATTGAAGCTCAACTGTCTACACGTGAAGTATTTTCCGCATGAATGTGGACTTGTACGTTTGGGAATTAGATTCTAGATTTTAATTTATGTTAATGGTACTAATGCGAGATGTCTTGGCTTGGATCTATTTTTTTTTTTTTTTTAAGCCAATGTTTTTATGGCGGCCCGGTAGTCCAGTGGTTAGCACGTGGGCTTCACAGTGCAGAGGTACCGGGTTCGATTCCAGCTCCGGCCTCCCTGTGTGGAGTTTGCATGTTCTCCCCGGGCCTGCGTGGGTTTTCTCCGGGTGCTCCGGTTTCCTCCCACATTCCAAAAACATGCGTGGCAGGCTGATTGGACGCTCTAAATTGTCCCTAGGTGTGAGTGTGAGTGTGAGTGGTTGTTCGTCTCTGTGTGCCCTGTGATTGGCTGGCGACCAATTCAGGGTGTCCCCCGCCTACTGCCCGGAGACGGCTGGGATAGGCTCCAGCACCCCCCGCGACCCTAGTGAGGATCAAGCGGCTCGGAAGATGAATGAATGAATGTTTTTATGTACTAAACAGTTTATAAGACTGACAGACTCAAAAATGTTCAGTTCCTGTATTCTTAATTTAGTCGTGTTCGGATTTTTTTTTTTTCCAACTGCAGAGCTGGGAAAGGAATTAAGCTTGATATTTTGGCGCTCTGCTTGTATGTCTATCGTTGTAGTTGAAAAAGTTCAAGCTGTCAAAAATGTTCAATTGGGGCGGGCTTTAGGGTTTTATTCGGCACCTGCTTTCTTTTGCCGATTGGTTTAATGCACAAAGCGTGACCTTAACTTTCCAAAAATGTCCTAATATATTGGGCATTTCTTGGTCCCAGCCTACGTGAAGCATGTTATTGTATGTCCTAGATTGCATTTCTTGTTATCCTTGTTCTTCTCCAACTATGCAAATTTCAGGGTAATAAACGCATGCAGCTGTTATTTGCGTGGTCGTATTTGTTACAAAACTGCTCAAGAAGAAGAAGAAAAACCTTTATTAGTCTCACAATGGAGAAATTCCCAATTCACAGCAGCAAAGTTATGAAAGTAAGAAGTAGAACAACAAATTATAGGAGCTGCTGGAAAGGCAGCCACTCTCGCGTAATCCGCTTCAAACTCCAAGCCGCGACTCCCAGCTCCAAATCCGCATCGGCACTCCGCGCCAACGCTCCTTTCTTCTCATCGTCGGCTCCTCAAGACCTCCATCCATCCAGCCGCAGACCGTTCAACAGCACCGATCTCTCCGCTGAACAAAGCGGGGCTGTGAAAAATGCTGCCCATTACAGGCGCAAGACACAAGCGCCCCGGGACTGTCCAGCAACGACAGTCAAATGGCGCCGACATTCCTCCAGTCAAAAACAGTGCTGGTATACCCATGCTGCCGAGAAGGCGCAACCACCAAGCACAGAGTCTCCTCCTTGATGAATGTCGTGGCCAAAAAATGCTGAAAAAGGTCCACAGCAAGTCCACACGACGTAACAACAAACACAAAGTGACAAAAGAAACACAAAAACAACAAAAAAAAGCAAGGCTCATGAGAGCACTTGCTGACGGCTGCCTACTCGGGCGCCATCTTGACTTCAAAGAATGTGATTCTTTGTGATTTCTCAATGTGATTGGTACACAGCCACAACCCAACGATAGGTCACTGAAGCAGAACTATTGAGTCGCTTGAAACTAGTGAATTATTGCCCGTTATTTTTGTCAATTTTTTTTTTCACCCCCGGATGGTGTTCGACTTTACGGGTTTCTATGGCGGCTTCTTTTTGGGACATCACCCCCTTTAAAGCTGACGAGCTCATTTTGCCTCATGCCATCTCAAATACCGATGCCGTTGGCGAGAACAATAACCGATGTGGTCCATTTGGTTTGAAATGTTTCCAGACTTCATCCTCGGCTCTTCTGCAACGGATGATCCGTTCTCATTCTCTCCGTATCGCTGCCTCGGGAACCAAGCAGTTAAATGGTTCTTCCTACGTTGAGTTTCTCCAAGCCGTCTGGAACTCATTAGGACGCATTCTTTCACATGCACAAATAAGCGTCAAACGGCCGAAATTGAGGCTCGGGTCCTTGCAGTGGACGTTGCCCCCACAGGTCAACAAAGGCCTTGTTTCGAAGGCTTCGGTGGACGTTTGACTCGAGGCCATGAGGACAAAGCTGACTTGTTCGGCTCGGTTTCCCGCCGCGTGGTGGAAAGGTAGAAGTGGGGGGTGAGGGGGGGGAGGAGGAGATGTAGAGAAGAGGAGGAGAATTCTCTCATAACAGGAAATTAGTGTGCGGTTTCAATGCAGCCTGGAGTGCTCGGGAAAGCGAGAAGGATTTTTCAAAAGCGTACGGCAGAATGGCCAGCTAGTAAGTAAAGCTTTTCTATTCTTTCATGTTTTTTTTTTTTTTTAGGAGTGCATGAGCTAAAACTAAAAAAAATAAAGTCATATACACGGTTTGTGTTCCTGAGTTGACTGGGTTTCACCAGTCAAGTTAGTTACTTGAGGAATGCAAAGTTTTCCATGAGCACTTTGGACTTCCTAATATTTTGTGGTCGTATGAAGACATGAACGGAGGCGAATTTCCCCAAACAAATGACAGAATTGTCCAACAAATGGGTTCATCGTCATTTGGCCTCAATTTGACTGCGATACAAAGCCAGTCGGCAGCCCGGTAGTCCAGTGGTTAGCACGTCGGCTTCACAGTGCAGCGGTACCGGGTTCGATTCCAGCTCCGGCCTCCCTGTGTGGAATTTGCATGTTCTCCCCGGGCCTGCGTGGCTTTTCTCCGGGTGCTCCGGTTTCCTCCCACATTCCAAAAACATGCGTGGCAGGCTGATTGAACACTCTAAATTGTCCCTAGGTGTGAGCGTGAGCGTGAATGGTTGTTCGTTTCTGTGTGCCCTGCGATTGGCTGGCAACCGATTCAGGGTGTCCCCCGCCTACTGCCCGGAGACAGCTGGGATAGGCTCCAGCACCCCCCGCGACCCTCGTGAGGATCAACCGGTACCGGTACAAAGCCAGTCATCAAAATCTTGTGTTCTGAGCCAAAATGACAACAATTTAAAATCCGACCTCCAAAACCACAAGTTTCCCCCTTGGAAGTGGAAACCGAACACGCTTTCGCAGCCTTCATCATACACCGCTGAGAGAGTTCTTCCGGATTGTCTTTGAGATCCGCTGCAACAGCCATCTTGGCATCACTCAGGTCATTCGAAACGGACCTCTTTGATGAAACCACAGCCGGATTTCGTTTGGGCTAGTCAAGAAGTTGCTCCGGCACGGGCGGTGAGGACAGGAACTGTCAGATGCTCAGGGAGTTGCGAGCGTTGCCTCACCTATTATCGCTCACTGACCGAAGCGCACCGATTGATTGTCCTGGAACTTTTCTGACATTCTTCTTTGAGAGTGTCAGTTTAGCAACCAACGATCCTGAATTCATTCCATCCATCCATTTTTTGAACCGCTTAATCCTCACTAGGGTTGCAGGGGGTGCTGGAGCCTATCCCAGCTGTCTCCGGGCAGTAGGCGGGGGACACCCTGAATCGGTTGCCAGCCAATCGCAGGGCACACAGAAACGAACAACCATTTGCACTCACGCTCACACATAGGGACAATTTAGAGCGTCCAATCAGCCTACCATACATGTTTTTGAATGTGGGAGGAAACCGGAGCACCCGGAGAAAACCCACGCAGGCCCGGGGAGAACATGCAAACTCCACACAGGGAGGCCGGAGCCTGAATTCATTCTCGACTGTAATTCTTGTCCAGTGTGGAGCATCCCGCTGCTGGTTACAGGAAGATCTTTGAGACGGTGGAGGAGCTGAATGAAGCAATTCCAGCCAAGGTCACCGGTAGGGGAGAAAACATTCCTTGAACCTGTACCGCCTATCTTACAGGAATGTAACTTTGTCCAATTTGTGTCTGCGAAGGCGTTTTGCCAACATGGCTGGGCGGCAGTCTTCTCAGGATGGGACCGGGTCTTTTCGAGGTCGGGGACCAACCGTTCCACCATCTGTTTGACGGACAGGCTCTCATGCACAAGTTTGACCTGAAGAACGGTCGGGTGACCTATTGCAGAAAGTAAGAACTGAACCGTTCCAGACCGGGAAAGTTGGATCCTGCCCTGAAAATGACAGCGCCTCTTCTTCTTGTTCAGGTTTTTGAAAACGGATGCCTACGTCCGTGCCATGACCGAGAACAGAGTGGTCATCACGGAGTTTGGCACAGCGGTGTACCCTGACCCCTGCAAAAATATCTTCTCCAGGTGAAATTGACTGTTGTTCCAACATTGATGGATTCAAAATTTGTGTTTAAACACAAAAGAAGAGATCAAATTTTCCGTTTATTAAAAAAAAAAAAAGGCCACGTTAGGAGAAGAGTTTCGCCCTGAATGAATGTAAAGAGGTGTGGGTACACCCTGGACTGGTCACTATCCAATCGCACGGCTTTCTTTGTAATGAACAAACAACTGACTCGTATGTGAGTGCAGATTTTTCTCCTACTTCCGGGGCATTGAGGTGACTGACAACTGCGTCGTGAACGTCTATCCAGTTGGGGAGGAATTCTACGCCGTCACGGAGACCAATTACATCACCAAGGTTGATCCCGAGTCACTGGACACTTTAAAGAAGGTGAGAGTCAACCGAGCTTCGCCGAGTTGCACTAAAGAAAATAAATAAAAATACTTCTTTCAAAACATGGATATCCGTCAATTATCACGTTATTTATTTACATTTATTTGTTATTAGATCAAGGCACTGAAAATAATTATCTACCTCAAGCAAAAATAATTTAAATCAAGGCGTGGGATTTAAAAATGTGCGTTTTATGGACGTGACATTTTCCTCACAAAACGTATACATCAGAAGCAATTTTTCTTTGGATTCGAACAAAGTAAGAATTTGTTTTCCATTTCATGTACGGTAATGATGTCATTTGTTTCCCGCGATATATCGTTTTCCAAATCTTTCCAAAATGTAGCACTAATGGGTACAGTCAAAAAAAAGTCACACTTTCAATTTCAGCTGTACAAAAACAACACTTATTATCAATATCCACAAACCGTGAAATGGACGCGATAGTTGGGTAAATATGATGTATTTAAAATATTATTCTCAAAACTTTATTTACAATGAGGAGTTTTACAATGACATTGATTTGCGTCACCCGACTAGAAAACCTAAATCTACAAAACCTAAATCTACCAAACTAAACGTTTGATCATTTTTGAGCTTTCTGGAGGACTTATCATACACGAATACCGTATCATATATAGCTGCTGCATATGAGTGTGCTCTTTTTTCTGTCGATGTACGTAAATTAGGTGGACCTGTGTAAGTACCTGTCGGTTAATGGGGTAACAGCTCACCCCCACTTTGACGCAGATGGTACAGTCTACAACATCGGCAACTGCTTTGGCAAGAACATGAGTCTCGCTTATAACATTGTCAGGATCCCACCTGCTCAGAAAGGTGAGTTTGGTTCGGTTTGTTACCAAAAGTAAAATCTTTTTATTTTTTGGGGGGGGGGGTCATTTACCGTTGCCGCCCTGTGTTTATAGACAAGTCGGACCCCCTTGAGAAATCGCAGGTCATCGTTCAACTCCCAAGTAGTGAGAGGTTAAAACCCTCCTACATTCACAGGTACCGAGGAGGAAGATGTGTTTTTTTAAAGAAATCTTTATTGAACAAGTCAGAATACAATTCTCAGCAAACAGAAAACAAAACGAACGTGCTACCAATACATACATATTACAAACGTTTAAACAAAAAAGAAGGGGAAAAAATAGAATGAAGCCAGGGGATTTTTAGACAAAATGGCGGCATTGAGTTCAAACTCAACTGAGTATTGAGTATGACGTCAGAATCTAAACTGTCCATCTCCGCCCCCGTTCTTCTCTCTGCTTGCGCAGTTTTGGTTTGACCGGCGACTATTTCGTGTTTGTGGAGCAGCCGGTGAAAATCAACCTGCTCAAGTTTTTGTCGGCTTGGAGTGTCAGAGGAGCCACATACATGGACTGCTTTGAATCCAATGAGAGCATGGGGGTAGGTGGGCGTGTCGTCCATATTTGCCAGGGCATGTGAAGATTTTAAATTTAAATACTACAATTAAACATTTGCTTCCGTAGCCCAGACTTTGGTCTTTAATTTGTCTTTCAATTTGTACTCACTCCAGTTGACTCTTTGTACATGGGCATGTTTTTTTTTTCTGTAGACGTGGTTTCACCTGGCCACGAGGGACCCGGCGGCATAGCTGAGCAGCCACAAGTTCCGAACTTCAGCTTTCAACATTTTCCATCACATCAATGCTTATGAAGACCAGGGATTTATTGTTGTTGACCTCTGTGTGTGGAAAGGGTAAGCTCGACTGTGTGTGTGTGTTTGCGTGATGACACACACAATGCTTTTAACCGTTGCGTCTGTGCGCAGACATGACTTTGTGTATAACTACCTGTATCTGGCCAACCTGAGGGGAGAGTGGGATGAGGTTAAGAAAGCAGCCGCGAGAGCTCCTCAGCCCGAGGTCAGAAGATACGTGCTGCCGCTGGATCTGCACACCGTGAGTACACACATCCCCCGGCCCGTTTTCAGTCAACTTAACTGTTGCTGCTGTGAAGCGGATGACGGAGGACCCCAGTTGGTTTTTTTGGGGGGGAGGTTGGAGGGTGGATTGAGGACATTTCAATTCATTTCAAAAAGGGAAAGATGGTTTCAGATACAAAATATGACCGTGGTCACGGAACAATACAATACAATACAATACATGCTGATTTTTACTTCTCCTTTGACGAATGTCGTGGCTAAAAAACGCTAAAAACAGTCCATATCGGGTCCACACGATGAAACAACAAGTGACAAAAGAAAAGACAAAAACAACAAAAAAAGAAAAAAAAAAAGCAAGGCTCTTGTAGAGCACGTGCCGAAGGCTGCCTACTCGGGCGCCATCTTGGAAAAAAAAAAACAATGAACTTGTATCTCAAGGCACCCCTGTGCAGTTGTTGACTCAAAGTGCGTTTCCTGCTTTTTTTTCTTGCAAGTACATTGTATTTAGTCAAAAGTGGCTAATCTTTTTGTGCTTGGTAATGGCTCGGTTCCGTTTGTGACCAGCAGATGGCAGCGAAGGGCTTCGCACCTGTTGGTCATCATGTCATTCGCTCTTTTCTGTTAAAAGCACCGTCGCGCCGACCGCTCTTGGATCGTTGTGTTGCCGTCATGTTTTTCTTTTTTTTTCTGTTGCCGTCACGTTCGCTCTGTGCGGGCTTTTAGGAGGAGCCAGGAAAGAACCTGATTTCTCTGCCGTACACGACGGCAACCGCTGCTCTTCGTAGTGACGGAACCGTCTGGTTGGAACCTGAAGTCCTCTTTTCCAAACCAAGACAAGGTGCCACTTTTTTTTTTTTTTTGGTTTTGTTTTGTTTTGACATCCGGTGCTTTGCGAGCGAAATGATACAGTATTCAAGGCCCGCAAGTATGGCTCTCCACATTCAACTCGCAGCATTGTCTCCCAGCCTTTGAGTTTCCGCAGATCAACTACTCTCAATGCCGTGGCAAGAAGTATTCCTTCGCGTATGGTCTTGGACTCAACCATTTCATCCCTGACAAGGTGGGAACACTCAATTTGCACACTATAGATGTTATAAATTGATTTTTTAATTGGGACAATGATTGATTTGAGAACTGACTCTAGATTGTCAAGTTAAACGTCCAGACCAAAGAGACGTGGGTGTGGCAGGAGGATGAGTGTTATCCGTCAGAGCCGCTATTTGTACCAACGCCGGGGGCTACGACGGAGGATGACGGTATGATTGCAATCGCAAAGAACACAAATTTAAAAAAAATAAAAGTAGTATCACTTACCCATAACTTTGTAGTTATTCTTGCTTTACATTTGCAATTGACAATCCCGTATATATTAAAACCAAGATCCTAAAGTTCTCTCATATGAATGCAACTTCATTGATTAAATACGACGACAGGTAATGTGTCTATCATACTCGACAATCTAAAAAATGTCAGCTACTCGGCTCATTGTGTGTGTGTCCTGTGTAGGTGTGCTGCTGAGTATTGTTGTCAAGCCAGGAGCAGAGAAGCCCGGCTTCTTGTTGGTGCTGGATGCCGCCAAACTGAGCGAGGTGGCCCGGGCAGAGGTGGACAGCATCTTTCCGGTGACTTTTCATGGCTTCTACAAGCCGTGATCCTCGCATAACGAGGCCAAATAGTCAACGCGTGTGGCGGAGTCGCGATAAAAGGACGGTGGTCTTTCTTCAACCAAGTACACGACACGGATCTTGACGACCTGCGTCGCCTGTTGATGTGCTTGACTGAAGAGCAAGAATACGGGCGTGAAGCAACATGTATTGCTAATGCTCAACGGGCAGGCAACTTTTAACCACACTCTATTGTTTTTTAACAGCTTTGCAATATTAACAAACACAAATGTTTTGACTTTTTTGTGGTATATTACACATTTGTTGTCATAAAAATGAGGCTTTTATAGGATGGCTATCTCTGGTGTTTTTGAATGTGCAAAACATCCGATTTATTTATTCATTTTTAAAATGCACATTTGAAACACGTGGTGCCTCTGTGATTTTCCCTGAAACATATCAGTATGAAAAAAAGTCAAATCTTTACATTTATCAACACATTATGGTCACACTGAAGTAAAATCGGCGTTTTCTTTACTGTCCTAAAATGAAAATAGCCTTCACTTAAATGCAATTCCAATAGGATTTTTGAAAGTAGTTTAAACTGTTTCTCCATTTATGTGTTACAGTGCATTTTAATTACAATATAAACTCACTTCCAAAATGTGACACCTGTAAAAATGACAGCGTCGCATTCATGGCGCAGGTGCTCAACTGGTTTGACTTTGGCTCCCACGGGTGGACGGCTGCAACTGGAGAAATTGCAGAGACTATTTTATGTCACCACCGGAGGCCGGAAACACCCGACTTGCACAAAGGAGAAGTCCGTTTTTGCGTTTGGTTGGATTTCTGTCCGCTGCACAAACAGCCAACGATATCATCTGCTGTAACACGTGCCGCGTTGAGGCACTTGTTCACCAGAAAGGATCGCGTTAAATAAGTCGTTCAATTTCAAATTATTTACATATTAGTAAAAAGCGATCGATGGGCAGGCTGTCCGACGTCGACGAGTGCGACGCGGACGTTTCTTACAGCCGCAGAAGTGCCGATTGCGATTTCTCTGTTGACGGTTGATAACGCTGCTGTTTAATGACGTCCAGGCAGTCTCGAAGAACCTGCAGAAGCACACACGTTCACATCAATTAATAAACCCAGGCCAACGCGTGCCGCCAGATAGCAAAAATGCACGCGAGACTTTACTCGTCGAGTGTCCTGAGGAAGAATGACTCCGTCGTCCCAAAGCCGTCCAGAGGAGAAAAAAGCCGAGCTCTCCTCCTCCAACGTCCTGTTGAGATTGCGCTCCGTCTCGTTTCTGTCCGCCGGCTCTTCTTCCTGCTGCTGCTCGTCGTCGGGGTGAAGCAGAAGGCCCGCGTGACCTGCGGCCGTCATGGACACTCTGGCATTGGGCCACAGGAACAGGAAGTTTGGGTCAAAAGACCGCCCACACTGGAGACAACGGGTGGGGGTGAATCGGTCATTTGAAAATGTAGTCATCTAAAAATACAACCACAAAATGATACAAGACCACCACGGACGGCGGGCGTCTTACCATGGCGTAGCTGTCGGCGCCGTGGGAACCGCCTATCACCACGGTGATTTTGGGCACGGAGGCGCACGCCACAGCTGCCATCATTGAAGCTTGAGCCTTCAGTCGGTTGCCGTTCATCTCGGCCTAAAAACAAACAAGACGGAAACGACGTGACCGTTTGTTTTGCCGGACTGCCATTTTGATCATTTTGTCAGGACGCGACCACAACATGACGCAGTTTCATTCCATGGGTGAGCGAAATGATTTTTTTTTCATTAGCGCTAAACCTTTGTAGTAGGCCTGTGCGTACCTGTGCCACCGACAGAGTGAGAGCGGCCGAAGGCGCAGTGTTCTGCAGGAAGAGGAGTGGGGTGTCTCTTTGGTCGCACAGTTGAACAAAATGGCTGCCTTTCAAGGCCGCCTGATATGTCAGCTCTCCATTGTTGGCCACGATTCCTACCAAGTGACTGAGGTCAGAAACACAGAAAAGAACTTAACACACCACATACAGCCACCGTGTACTGGTGAAATATCGACAAAAATCAATCCATACAACTAACTGAATTGAAAAAAAAACTAACAAAAAAGGCTTAATGAGTCCAAACTTGTGTGTGTTTTTCATTTGAATACCCGTGAATCTTAGCAAAGCCGGTGACGAGCGTGGTTCCAAAGAGAGCCTTAAACTCCTGGAAGCGGCTGCCGTCCGTCAGTCGACTTATAACCTGGAGAAACAATGCCGTCCGTCAGCGTGGCTAATACTTTAAACCTGCAGAGCCGCGAGCAAATTGACTCCATCGGACGTGCGACTCCAGCCAATCGGAGTCCCGCTTAGGAACGTTGGTTTACTAGTTCGCGAAATCAAGAGAATCCGCCAATAAGGGAAAGAAGATCGAACAGTACCAAATTGATGAAAGGTACAGCGAAACGCGCAGCTAACGAGCAGCCATGACGAAGCTAGTTCGACGAGAGACGTTTCGTCCCGGCGCGACGTGGAGGAGGAAGCGCTTTGCGCGTGCTAAGTTGTCAAAAACAAGTCAAGACAAGAAATCTATTGAATCATTTGAACAAGTCGCGAAAAAAGCGAGCAGAGTTTGCTGACGAAAACATGAGCCGTTTCGTCGCTAATAGCTAGCTAGCCGCTAGTCACCGGATGAAAGCGGCAATCCATCGTGTCGTCTTTTGATCCGGTACATTTGTAAGTAGCAACGATGCTAACGCCGGATGAAGTATGATTCATTCTAATATTGATTGATTATTCCTGATCGGTCTATTTATTATTAGTTCAGTGTGTTCTTTTATTTGATCCTACACTTCTTGTACAGCAGTAGAACAACACAGTTGGAAATGAATGAGCGTGTTGAATGACTCGATAATTATCATGGTTGTCAGTCGCGGTGCTTTAAAAATGGCGGATAAAAAAAGCAATGGATAAAAAAAATGTTGCCGTCCCATGAACAGCGCCTGCTGCGACACAAAAAAAAGTTGGGGACCACTTTGTGAGACGTGAATTCATTTTTTTTGCCTAGGAAATCCTCAAGCGCTTGTGCTTGACGTACCATTTTAACATCCAGACTGTAGTTGTAACTTTTGGGGGCAAGGCCAAGTAGCTCCTCCGAACTGTAAAGTGGCTTCTCGTCTTCTTTCCTCTTGCGCGTCGTCTCCTCCTTGTCCTCCTCTTCGTGCGCAGGCAGCGTGAAATTGAGGGTGGATATGATGTTTCGGGTGTACTCCAAGGCCTCCTCCTCTTCCCAGGCAAAATGATCCACGCAGCCGCTCACCCTGAAAGCGGATCAATCAGACTTCTGCTCGCGGCACGGTGAGGATTTTGTGAGCGTAACTCAGCATGAAGCCTGGCTCCCCCGAGCTCCTCGGGCGTGACTTCCTCCCCAGTGGCCGCCTTGACCAGCGGCGGTCCTCCCAGGAACATGGTCCCGATCCGGTGCACCATCACCGTCTCCTCCGCCATGGTGGGGATGTAAGCTCCGCCCGCTGTGCACGAACCGCACACCACCGACACCTTTATCATGGGGACTACTGGTCCGTGACACAACAAAGGTTGGGGACCACCGGTCTAATTGTGACACTGATGACATTTTTTTTTTAAATGATCCCAATACTAATATTAATTAAATTAATTAACTAATTTTTTTTTTGGTCACATCCTTTTATGATGTTGACGTCCTATAAAGTTGAGATGAGCTTACCTGCGGAATCTTCATAGCAGACATGACGGCTTCGTTATAAAACGTCCTCCCTCCCTGGTTCTTATCAGGAAAGATCTCGGACTGTGGATGCATTTACCAGGAGCGTGAGTCCGAAACTCTGCAAAAAGGACAGCGCGTGATTAAGTTACCTGCAGTGGCAGGAAAGCTCCTCCGGAGTCAACCAGGTAGACGCAGGGCAGGCGATTCTGAATCGCCACCTCTTGTGCTCGCAGTTGCTTCTTGACTGTGATTGGATAAGCCGTTCCGCCTTTCACTGTGGCGTCGTTGGCGATGAACACACACCACAGGCCGTTGATCCTTCCAACGCCTGCGCGCATGTACATTCAACATACACAAAGTCGGGCGGCATAGTGAACGATTGTTAGTGACTCGCCAGATGTTGGTGTTTGTACCAAAACTACTCCTCTACTTAGTGCTTTCTGACCCGTGAGGCAGCCGGCTGAGGGAATATCTCCGTACGGCAGACCCAGACCCGCAAAGCGCGACAGCTCAAGGAAGTCCTCATCGTCCAATAGCAAGCGCAATCGATCCTTAACCAACAACTTGCCGTTCCTCTGAGTGTGTCTCGCAATGGCACCGTCACCCCCTCCTTTCGTCACCTTCTCGTTCAGCTCCGCGTACCTGGAAATCATTTCGAGAATGCGATGAAGCGGAGCTGACGTCAACTCAACTGATAGTCCAACAGAAGTGCCCCTCACTTGCTGCGGCAGTCGTTGCTGTTTCGAAGGTTAGCTTCGTAAACGTGCTTGTGGATGTCCAGGAGGGGCGACTCTAACACTGGCAACGCGCTACGCCGAGCTCTCCTCTCTCGGGTCGCAGTGCTCATTTGTTGGACCAAACGCCGAGGATGCTGCACTGCCTTCCTGCACCACAAAACACATTTCAGTTTGTCAAATGTGGAACAACTGGAGTTAAAAAAAAAAAAATCCTACGTTGAACGATTGGACTGTAGAATGTGGTTCTGGAGACGATATTATTTTTTATCTTCACCTATACAGCTCCTCCTCTCTCATGCAGAATGGTGAGTCTTTATTGATTTATTTAAGGGCATTTTCCTCTTTATTTAGACGTTTTCGGAAGACTGCACTATTTCTATTCATGTAAACGCATACATGTAAACGTGTATTATGTACTATAAACTTATCGACACAACGGTAAGTTTGCATTGGCACAAGCAGGCGTTATATGCATGTTCGTGTTTACGCAATGCAAACAAAAGTTTGATCAATTTTGGAACTCGTAAACCAGATATGCATATACGCTTCATAATAAGTGTAGTCGTTGTTTTATTACAACCATCGGTGCTTAATACTCGAGCGCGAGAGAAATGTATGCCAAAGGTCGTATTATATGGCTTCTCGTTGTGTGCTCAAACGACACCTTGAGGGTTGTTGATGAGATGACAGTTGTTACCTTGCAATGAAGCGGTACATGTCTACTGGTGGCACTGCAGCTAAAAACTGGACGGCGAAAGAAAAACGGAGCGCAAAAACGTAACCAGCGATTCTTGCAAGGTCCGTTTCTTTCTTTTTCCCGATGTTATTTACTCTTCATTGGCAACCGGGTGCGTTTACCGCCATCTAGAGGAAAGGAGTTGGTAAAGCAATCTATGTTCACCTCGCTTCATTTTGGAAGCGCTTCGCTCCCTGTGTTGGCTGTAGAAAGACCCACGAGAGGTATTAGCAGTAAAGTAATACAAAGTTGATACGGTAGTAACAAGGCCCCCCCCACCACACACACACATGCACACTGTCGTGTTATCAAGTCAGGCACACGTGAGTCCAGCTGTCGTATTAACGTGGATAACTTTATTGAGCTTTCCCGAAGCGTGTATTCTCTCTCTAGTCACTCTCTCGTCTCCCGCTCTCGGCGCACACTCATGACGTAGTCGCCCCGCGACTCTATTGTCATGCTGTACACAATTACACTACACGCACCATATGATTACACTTATGTCAGCTGATGTTAGCTTCAAACATTATGGAGACAAAACAAGTAAAGAGGCATTAAAGCTTTAAAACATATATTAGCGACTCTTTCTGGTGTCGTACAGGCAGGAAGTTGAAAACAGCGAAGTGTGCTCGGTTGGAAGCAAAAGCGAATCTGTTTCATGATAGCCACAAGAGGGCGCCACCTATTCACATTTGAACAAAGGATACAGGTTTATTGGGTGAGCGTTGGAATACGTTCGAGTCGATTTGATAGTTGTAAATAATTGTTTAACACCTCTCACAGTATAATATATGAATAATTGTAAATACGAATATGAGCGGTTCGTGTTCTTTTTTTATTTTTTTAAGATGAAGGTTGTAATACTGTTGATAAAGCCACGCGAAGACGGCTTCGTTTCAGGATGGTAATTAACTCTTGTCATGGATGAAGAGGAACGTCATTTGTTTTCGAGGAGTGTCCCCAGGTTTGAGGTTTGCGCAGGGCGGAGAGCAGCAGCGGGAGGAGGAGGAAGAGGAAGAGGAGGAGGAGTGTGTGCGCGTGCGCGTGCGAGCAGACAGTTTGTAGTCGGTCTCGCCTTTGGCAGCAGTTTGAGGAGAACCCGAGTCGGGGAAAAAGCCGTCTGATCCCGGCCAACTCGCAAGGGGCAATCCGCCATGAGTTGGGGAACGGAGCTCTGGGTAAGTCTTCAGAACTATGTCAAATCACTTTGGAAGTGGTCCGCGTGTGTCTCTCGTGTTGTTGAACTCGGGGAGCGGATGTAGAAAGGAAGAAAGGTACCGCGTTACCCTTTTTTTTAAATTAAGCTTCGTGTATCGCTAAGGCTAGACGAGTGGCTAATGCTAAAGCTAACCTTTGGCGCACCTCACCGCCTGTGACAGCGGCGGCGGAACAATAGGCAGGTCTCCAGACTGCACGCCTTCTCCGCCGCCGCCGCCTCCTCCTCCGACGAGGGTGCACGTAGCAGCACTTTTCTGTTGTTTGGCCCCGTTCAATGCAATCTGCTGCCCGGCAAGTCGGATCTTGAGCTTGATATTTTTTTGGGTGGGGGGTCACACCCAGTTTGGAAGGAAGCTGGCAGGGTTTGCTCGGAGCAGGGCGGACAAGAATTGATAAGACACCGAGCGCCCTTCAATGCATTGCCCCTCAAATGATCATCTTAAGCTAAATCAAAGTTAATTGTTTTAACTTGCCAAGTCGTACTGTTAAGTTACTACTTATCGTAGACCTCCGAGTCTGATCACGTGAGCAGCAAAACAATTTGGACTCCAAATGCGCCAATAAATGTAGGTTACATTCATGGGCATGACTCATTTGTGAGTGTCTGGGTGAAATACAATATTTCTTATTTCTCATTCTTGTTTTCTTTTAAAGCAGTGTTTTTTGTAACATTAAAGTCTGTTAGATATATTATACCTGTAGAACTGCTGTACTACTTATATATTTATCGTTGTTTTTACGATTTTATGTTCGTCATGAACAGTGGCCCCTTGGCCACATATATTTATTGGTCAATATTTTGAGTTTTATCAATGTAAATGATTCTCTGTCAATGATCCTTTTATTGAGAGGTAGGGGTTTTCTTCATCTTTTCTTTTTTTTCCCCTCCAGATAATATATATTTTTTTCCAGGTTCTTCTGTCAGGAATGGCTTGACCAAAATAGAGCAATACAAATGTAACTACACAGAAGTAATATTTTTTATCAATGTTTTAATAATACAATGTAAAGACACTGAATATGAAGTCATCATTGAAATGTATCATATTTTATCATATACATACAGGCCCAGTACCAGTTCTGGTCGGGCCACCACAACATGACTCATGATGGCCCGCCAACTGAAAAGGCTTGTTAGGACCCTGTTATTACTCCCTTGTGGGCAAATTCCGCTTCCACTATGTTGTATATTTACATTGCACGCCGCAGAGAAGCAGGTCACAAACGCAAGCGTGCCAGGAGAGACGTCAGACTAAAAAGTCTGCGCGGTAGTTCTGCACCTCCCCATCTGAGGGAGGTGGCGTCAGAGTTTTGCTCAAGGGCACCTCGACAGTCGTCAGGAAGCAAGGCTAGCATCTCTCCAAGAACTCACACACACACGATCCAACGGAATAATGCGCTTCACCTAAAAACGATTTCCGCACCTTTTGATCAGAAGGCATTAGGGTTGTGAAAGGGGCGTTGTGAGTTGCGACAAGATGGACTAACCCAGCAGCATCCTCTGGTTTACGTGGGTGTGTGAGTAATTCGCGGCGCTGGGATCAACTAATTGTTGTTTTGCTCAGCCCCTAATGTCCCATAAAAAAAATGCTAGCGAAGACAACAGGCTGGCACGTTGCTTGTGATTTCGAAGCGGAGTGAACAAGGTGCTCTGATGTGTGAGGCCTCAATGCCTTCTTCACACGGACCCCAACTATGGCATCAAACGTGCGAGGTGTGAATGAGATCAGCTAGCGGAGCCATTTTGCACCTTTTTAAGGGCACCTTTCAACTATTTGGCCAAGACACCAAATGCTTATTTTCAATGAATACTTATTTTGCAGTTGCTGCTGCTGTCATTTTGCAGTAATTGAATGAGGCATCCGAGCTGCATACCGGACATAAAATTTTTACATTTACGTGACATTTACGTCAGGTCCTTAAGAACTCACGTTGTAAAATCCCACAGATTTATGGGAAATTTAAGCAAGCCCAAAGATATCGTTGTCAATTTTTTTGAATGGGTGCGACAGTTGAAAACGGACATAAAATTTTTACATTTACGTGACATTTACGCCAGGTCCTTAAGAACTCACGTTGTAAAATCCCACAGATTTATGGGAAATTTAAGCAAGCCCAAAGATATCGTTGTCTATTTTTTTGAATGGGTGCTACAGTTGAAAACGGACATAAAAATTTTACATTTACGTGACATTTACGCCAGGTCCTTAAGAACTCACGTTGTAAAATCCCACAGATTTATGGGAAATTTAAGCAAGCCCAAAGATATCGTTGTCTATTTTTTTGAATGGGTGCTACAGTTGAAAATGAAGAAATAAAAACAGAAACCAGATCAAACAGATAAAGGAAATACTAGCGTAATGTTCTCTCAAACCTAATTTTCCAGTGTCGGTCTGTGTCTCAGAGTACCAGTAAACAAAGCGCACGCCGATCGTCCGAGTGGACACGCAGACTGAGCGACCATCATAATCCTCTGATGAGATTAATGCGTTGGCTGTCAACATTCACCCTGATTGGCTGCCGAGCACTTCACTGGCTCCGTCTGTTTAGTGATGCGTTCTAACAGATTCAAATATTCAACGTATTTGAAATTGAAAAGAGCGATAAAATGATTGTTTTATTTATTACACATATACATATATGTATCGGCACATACTCTATGTATGCATGTATGTACAAATGTATAAATACAGAGTTGAGTTCAATTGGAAAAAAAAAGTTTTGTACTGCGGTGAATAGATCACTGATCATTGATAATTTATAAGGACAAAACTCAAAATATTGACAAATAATTTTTTTTAAGCACACATTTGTATTTATGTAAGAAGTAAGACATCTGTACTTGCCCGTCGGGCCAGCATTGATGAATTTTGGGGGCACCGAACTGTCACGTAATGGTCCCGGGCTATCGGGCCGCTGTTAATGTTGAAACCATGAATCTTTAAAATAGCCATGATAAAATAAATGCTAATATTTATGTGTGTGTATATGTGTGTGAGTGTGTATCAAATTGTGAGCCACGGGATCATCTTAAACGGTGACTAATCAGTGACACAAGCCTTTCTTTCATTTTTTTTTTCCATTTATGGCCACCCTTGCTCTTTGCGTCGCAGTCCCGGAAGACGTTACAAAGTGAGCGAAGAGCATCCTATTAGCCGTTGTATGTTGAAGGCGCGCGAGTGCTCGCACCCTCGCACGAGCGCTTGGATGCTGCCACACGGCGCTTTGTTCTGTGTGTCGGACTCAGATTTGCCAAGGACAAGCAGAGCAGCCGAGTCTGGCTTAGGGATGAGAGACTGGCAGGTTGGTCTACTCTGCCGAGTGGGAGAGGGTGGCAAAGTAGCGCAGAGGCTACAACCTTTTACTGGTTGACCGGACCTTTGATTTTGATTTTTTTAATTTTTTTTTTTTTTTTTACGTCCGTCAGCTGATTAGTTGAAAACAGTCTGTTGGACTCTCACACATGCTGTGAAGCAATGGAACATGTTTTCATCCTCATATTTCAGATGGCAGCCTGTCTGTGCACAGTCAGTGTGGAAAAACATTTGATACCCGAAAAGCTTCAATATTTCACGACGCCTCAGGCCTCTTATTGTATCCCACCGTGGCTAGCGACATTTGCAGCTACGATCCATACGATGGATGATAAATAAAAAAAAAAGAACAATTTGGACACCTACCAAAACGTCTGTTGTTTTTATTTGACATTGGTCATCAACAAATTGTCTGTACGTCTCCAAAAAGGGGCTTTTATTGATCACGTTTTGCGTGTTCTCACCGCAATGGAAAATGCGACCGTTACCCATGATTCTGTTGCGCGGAGCCACAATCAGGAGATCATATTTGAATGCGGAGATCAACTTGGGGTCAATATCTGCGAGGGACGGCTTCATTGATGAATGTGTGAAAAGTTATAAGAAGGCCATGTTAGTGTGTGTGTGTGTGTGTGTGTGTGTGTGTGTGAGGATGGTCGTCAGCCTTAATTAGACTGTGCAAAAATGCCGTCCGAGCGACAGGATGATGATGAGGATGATGGTGAGTGAGGACGATGGGAAGCGAAAAAAAAAGTCATGAGAGTAGGGTTTACAAATGACATTTTTGAGATGGGCGGCCCGCTAGTCCAGTGGTTAGCACGTCGGCTTCACAGTGCAGAGGTACCGGGTTCGATTCCAGCTCCGGCCTCCCTGTGTGGAGTTTGCATGTTCTCCCCGGGTCATGCGTGGGTTTTCTCCGGGTGCTCCGGTTTCCTCCCACATTCCAAAAAACATGCGTGGCAGGCTGATTGGACGCTCTAAATTGTCCCTAGGTGTGAGTGTGAGTGCGAATGGTTGTTCGTTTCTGTGTGCCCTGCGATTGGCTGGCAACCGATTCAGGGTGTCCCCCGCCTACTGCCCGAAGACAGCTGGGATAGGCTCCAGCACCCCCCGCGACCCTCGTGAGGATCAAGCGGTACGGAAAATGAATGAATGAATGAATTTTTGAGATGCAGCTTTATTTTGTAAAAAAAAAAAAAAAAAGGGGCTCCATGTTTGAATTTTTTTTCCTTTCTGGCCAGCTGCTTCAGAATTGAATCCTGTTGCAAACCCACTCGTTCTCCACGCAGGGGTTCCAAGTAATCAAGTTATTTTTGTTCATTTTGTCCACTGATTAGTGTTTTGTTTTGTTTTTACGCTCCTGTTATGTTGCAGGTCAAGGCAGCAGAGTCGGCATTGCAAATATTTTAAACTTGCCGCATGTTATTTTTGTTTTGGTTTCCTCCTGGGCTTACATCTGGCCCCTTGCAGCTGTTTGGCAGCTGCCCGTATTTAGACACTTTTCAAACAATTGCAGTTTCCAAGGTAAAATTATTGTTCAACGCATTTTTTCTGACCGCTTTTGACCAGGAGACTTGGGCCCTTCAGCCCACGGTCTCGAACTTGGGTCTTAAATTGGACAGTGATTTTAAATCCATCTTTTTTTTTCATCGGAGGCTTTCCCAAGAGCACTTTGAAACCGCCATTCATGCCCTTGTCGAATTCTGTCTGGATGACTGTCATGCACTTCACTTTGGAGTTAGCCGATCCTCCATCGAGCGTCTCCAGTTGGTCCAAAATGCTGCCGCTCGCCTCTTGACTGCTACTTGTAAGAGGGAGCACATTACTCCAACTCTAGCATGCCTTCGCTGACTTCATTTAAAAATTCTATGATTTGTTCTCAAATCTTGAAATGGCCTCGTCCCACCTCTGAGATCCGGCGCCTCAGGTCTGCGGACTGGACACTATTAGAGGTACAGAGGGACCATGTGCAGTACTTTGTATACAGCGGTGCTTGTTTTCAAGCGCTTGAGAAATACAGTGGAGTAGATTTGCGAGACTAGGCCACATTTCAGCTATTGTGGGTGAAATGAATTCTGTCACGCTAGCTAGGCTCAGTGTTGCACCTGGACCACTTTTTGCTAATATGAGATGAAGCAACTGCCGGAAGTGTGAAAAAGATCCTCACCTGATGTTACGTTTGTTCTTCGATTCTCAGTGTGAGTTTCCTCATACCATCCACAAGCGACCATATTGTACACCGAATCCCGTCTTCCTTTTATCGGCAGTGTTTTAATCATTTCTTTCCAGGAAGTGAAACCTGACTCACTGGAGACAGGAACACTTCCAGACCTCTCGCAGTCATGACTTGGCATGATGCAGAGCTGCAGTCAGACCTGCAGCTGTGCTTCACTGGCTTGACTGCAGTCACTTTTGGAAGTCATCTGTTCAAAAGTCTGCCATTTCATCAGCCCGTGGGTCGAAATGTTGGCTTTTAGAAGTGGAAAATTTGAATTTTTCTGCTGTTCCCAGCTGTGAAACGTAGTTATTATACTCCCTGCTGGCTGTTGTCATTTTTTTTTCAGTCCTGTTTTCAAGCATGGGTGTAGACATTATTTCATCTCTTTTGGGTGACCCAATTAAGTTTTCAACCGGGGGTGCACTGAAAATCTCTCTTGCAATCTGACTCAAAGCAGCCAGGCCATACTGTTTCGGAGCTCCAGATTGCTCTCGGGTGGTTTAGATCCTATTTCGCCGACCAAACCTTTTGTTTGTTCTGAGTCACGGACTGCTCCACCTTCGTGGGGTGTTCCACAGGGCTCAATTCTGGGCCCTCTCCCGTTCTCACTGTATCTGCTTCCATTGCGTCCCATCTTCAAGAAACTTGGTATTTCCTTCCACTGCTATGCGGATGACTGTCAGGTCTTTCTCATTGAGGCCACTTTGAACTTCTTCTGGAGAAGATCGAGACCTGGATGGCACAAAATCTCTCGAATTTCAATGAAAAGAAGACAGATGTGATGTTGCTTGGTCCCGGTGGCTCTTCTTTACATTGTTTACAATCTTTTGCTACATTTTGTGTCGTCTCACATTCTGCAGCTGTCCAGCAGTGTTATGAAGATAATAATTCAGGAACTCCTTTTAAGTTTTTCCCCAATAAGGTCAACCCCCGCTCGGCCAAGTTACGAATCTGTCTCCGTTCTTGCTTTCCGCTGTCTTGTGTTGACGGAGTGTCCGTGTTGTGTGCAGGCACAACAAACCCCCCCGCCATGATGTTACCTTATCGGCATGTACGATCAATTCGCTGTGCATTTTTCCGCCGCGGTAATGCATGTGTGACAGTAAGTTTTTGTTGGTATTTGCAGCAATGCGCACTTGCACCACGAATAACTCTCGGTGCAGAGAACGTATATACACACGAGACAAGTTTAACTAGGTCAGCCCCCCCCCCCCCGGCCCCCACTTCTCCCCTCTCTCGTGTTTTTGAAGCCTTTTGTATATGAGAATACAACGTCGATTCTTACACCTCACGACTTTTCCCAGGGTCTCTGCGTTTGGCAAGTAGAGTCTCAAGGCCTCGTAAAACTGTGTTGCCCTTAAATCTGCTCATTTACACACTAACTAGCTGCCGGCATAGCGGTCTTCTGGTTACCCTGGTAACCTGTCCGTGAATTACACATTGTAGCACAGAGTCAGCGCTTGAGCGTAGTCTCCACTGTCGGCGTCCGTAGGGGGGGTGAAGCTGCCAGGCATCGTATCTCTTGGAAGAGAAGTCCACCGGCCAACTACGTCTTGGGTACGGAAAACTGGCGCAGGGCTGACAGTTTGGTACCAAATTTGCAGAAATGATCTTGACTGATGTTTTTACTAGTAACGGATGATGTTCATAAATGGAACTACGCTGATCCGATTAATGATGTAATCGGAATAAAACGGTCGCAGTGTTTCCCGCGTATTTATTTACCCGTGTTGGGCTGCCACAAATGAATTTTGGCAGCGCTTTGTAGATTCTGGCACCGCCTGTCAAGATGCAACTGTTGTGCTAACTTCTTTTTGCTGCACAAACGAGCTGCTCTGCTCCTTGTGTGATACCCGTACGACTTTCCGTTCGGGTACGACACTGCAAGTCGGGTTGCCTCAAATGAGTTGAGGATGAAAAAGTCTCACATTCCACTTCCCTTCATTCTGCCACTCAGGACTTAACGACTCATAAATCCGCGGGTCAAGTTCTCCTTTAAACGTATTTTTAAAAGGTTCCAGCTAAAGTATTTAGCTGCGCCTTTTTTCTTTTTCTTTTTTTTTTTCCTATTGCGTGTTTTGAAAGCAGTTACGTCGTTACTAAAAATCAAGTTCTGCAAGAGGAATGTTGTTTTTATTTCCCCATCGCTCGTATTTTCTATTCCAACTTTCACTTTTGCCTTTGCCGCCAGCCACGTTGCTCACGCCCCTTTTACGATGCGAGTTTGTTGTAGTACGGCGTGTCATGACACCGTCTCGCTTGGGAGTTGTTTCTCGTGACAAACGGCGCTTTGTCTGGAAATCTTCCAGGATGTCATACGTGAAGTCGTGCACGTTTTTTATTTGGGATGTGTGGTTAGAGACCTTTTGATTGATTCTTTTTCTCGAAGGACTGCAGAGGTCAATAGAGTTGATGGTGGCCACCATGAAAAGCGGCCATGTCCAAACTAGGGCTCGCCATCCGGTTTTCAGTGGCCCGCAGCATATATTAAAAATGACATTTGACACAGCCTGCAACACTAGTTATAAAAATTAAAAAATAGAGGGTGGAGTTGGCAGAAAAAATAATGAAGTGCCACTGCTACTCATAAATTGTTTCACAATTCTGAACAGCTTTTCTAGATGTGCAAATGAACCAGCGAATTCACGACTTGAAGAAGCATAAATGACATGACTCATTCTCACGTAACTTTTTAAAAAAAAATGGCCCCCTGGCTACACTTTGTTCTTGTTTTGCTTCGGAATATCGGAAATGGGATTCGGCTACTGTTCAGTGCGGGGGGGGGAAGGGGGGGGGTGGATCTCGTCCAGTGAGATCAAGGCCCGTCGGGCACCCTAAAATCTTTTTTTTAAAAATCCCAAGCAATTTGGAAATCTGCTCTGTAACAGTTTTCCAAAGTAACTAGAAAATGTTCTCAATATATCATTGCTCGCTTGACTGATTTTCGCACGTTTAAAGAATTAAGGTCGAAATTTGAAAGAGCATCCGTGCATTTTTATGAATGCGGCCCTCAAATGCAAACGTTTGGACACCCCTGATGTTAGAATTAGAAAGTATTGAAGCGCAAATTTCTCGGCCTACATGTATCGGTAGACTAAAATAAAAGCACTCGTTTCTTGTTGTGGCTTTGAAATTGCTCACTCAAAATCCACGAGCGCAACCCCGACAGATTTGGTGGAAGCCTGGGATTCGGAAAGAGAAACTCAAATGTTTTTCTTTGACATTTGCAAAAATCCATGCACGCAAATGAAAATCAAGCGATGCAAAAAATTTTTGGGGCTTGGAAGTGTCAGAAAGTTGTTCTTTTTGCACCTCAGCTGTCCGATTCCGCAGCTTGTCTGAGTTGAGACAAACCAGTCCGTCGGGTTGTCGACGTAAACCGTGACGGCAGCATAACAAGTGTCATGACTGATCAGGTTGCTCTGAAACCTGACGTGCTCGCGTGACACAACGTGTTCTCCTTTCCAGATAGTGAATTTCGTTTTGGGGACTAAAGTCTAAAAAGTCCAAAAAAGTCCTTAATTTTTATGTCTGTAGACCATGACGAGGTTTGTCACGGTCATTTCATCTAAGTTATGAATGAATGCGCTTCCGGTGAGCATTTATTAATTTGTTTGTGTCGCTGTTGCGGTGCGTGATCTATCATGTGACGTCTTGGTGTGAAAGTCATGGGATCTGTTGCATCGTTGCAACATAACATAAGCACCCGTATTCTACCGCTCTTCTACATATTTTGCTTTGCCTTCACTATCGTCCTCGTTTGGAACACAGAGTGAGTTGTGATTGATAGCTCCATGTTTTTCGCTACCGTTACCATTCAAGTCTACCAGGTTATTATTGGCCAGTGGCCTACGTGCGTTGCGGCGCGGCAGTATAAGACTTGGACGACGTTGCGCCCCAACACGCCTTGTTTTCAGATCAACACAGCCAGCGCTAACACAGGTGGGCACTAAAGTGCAAACATCACGTGTGCTCGGCCAGAAAACAACAGCTCCTTCGCATCTAGGGCAAATTAGAAATAGAAAAGTCAGCCTGGTCTTGTCTGTACAGAGACATTGTTACACAATGTGTTCTAAAAATAATAATAATAATAATAAATTGGGCGGCCCGGTAGTCCAGTGGTTAGCACGTGGGCTTCACAGTGCAGAGGTACCGGGTTCGATTCCAGCTCCGGCCTCCCTGTGTGGAGTTTGCATGTTCTCCCCGGGCCTGCGTGGGTTTTCTCCGGGTGCTCCGGTTTCCTCCCACATTCCAAAAATATGCATGGCAGGCTGATTGAACACTCTAAATTGTCCCTAGGCGTGAGTGTGAGCGTGGATGGTTGTTCGTCTCTGTGTGCCCTGCGATTGGCTGGCAACTGATTCAGGGTGTCCCCTGCCTACTGCCCGAAGACGGCTGGGATAGGCTCCAGCACCCCCCGCGACCCTAGTGAGGATTAAGCGGTTTGGAAAATGGATGGATGGATGGATAAATTGTGACTATGACAATTTTCTTCCTTATTTTTTTGTTAGCGTTTCTTCAAGCTAGGCATTGCGAATTGAAATTGTTTTGTGGAACATTTTTTTTTTTTTTTTTGCCAGGGGTTATACAACACCAGGGCGGCCCGCTAGTCCAGTGGTTAGCACGTCGGCTTCACAGTGCGGAGGTACCGGGTTCGATTCCATCTCCGGCCTCCCTGTGTGGAGTTTGCATGTTCTCCCCGGGCCTGCGTGGGTTTTCTCCGGGTGCTCCGGTTTCCTCCCACATTCCAAAAACATGCGTGGCAGGCTGATTGAACACTCTAAATTGTCCCTGGGTGTGAGTGTGAGTGTGTGTGTGGTTGTTCGTTTCTGTGTGCCCTGCGATTGGCTGGCAACCGATTCAGGGTGTCCCCCGCCTACTGCCCAAAGACAGCTGGGATAGGCTCCGGCACCCCCCGCGACCCTAGTGATGATCAAGCGGCTTGGAAGATGAATGAATGAATGAATATACAACCCCAACCCCGACAAAAGGGCGACATTCTCTACCTCCGCAAAGGTCTGCTGCTGTGCGGGATAGCGGAGCCAAATAGCTTTTCGTGACAAGTGACTCAAGCCGAACTCTGCGTCATGGTTTTGAACGCACTCTTCAATCTAAATTGATCCGCCTGACTCACCGATGACGAGTCCCTGGATGGAAGTACTCCGGTGCTCCGGGGTCTGATTCATTTTAGTCGCAGTATTTTTATGGTAATCAATGCCACACTTCCTCCACGTTGGGTGTTTTTTCGGCGGGTCTGTACATGCAAGGGTGTCGTGACAAATCATTTCCACCGCTTCCAGGAATTGATCCGTCGTCATTTATTTATCTTGTAGCACACGTTTGCCAACCAGCGGTTGCGTCCCTTTTTAGCATGGCTTAGAAACAACCGCAGAATAGAAACAACCTTCCCAAGAATGTAGTAGAAAGGGAAAGACAAGCCCCCTGTTTGTGCGTCTGCCCTGGAATGCAACAGTGGGCAATTAGTCTTTTGTCCCAGCAGCATATTCCGTGCCAATTAACGTTGCCTCGTCCCATGGAATGCATTGCACAGGATGTCTGGATGGCTAATCGCACCCCGAGCGGCTCCATTGCTTGTAAAAGTAGGTTGCGGCTCCAAAATGGAATGTTCACACGGGCTAGCATGTAGCATCGGTACATACACGCGCGCGGCTGCTAATCGGATCGTACTTCTCTGACTAACGGTAATTAGAGTTGTACGTTATGCTTGATATGCTTGATGTAACAGGGCAACGCCGAATGCCTTCTGCAATATTGATCGGTTGAATATGGATTTAAACTGGACCGGCAATTTGGTGCCGTTGTCCAATCCAGCTTTTTTAAATCTCTGGCAGCTGGCTAAAGTCAAGCTTCTCCCTTTTTTTTACGAGCACTTGGAGAGGCGGTCCTTCAAGCCTTCGTCACATCTCTGCTGGACGACTGTAATCCTCCATTGAGCGTCTCCAGTCGCTCCAAAGTGCTGCCGCTCGCATCACTGTAACATACAGTCGAGTGACGTCACCTGGATACTCATAGTCCGCCTTTGAGGAGATTTCGCGCCAGTATTAGGTTTCGCATGAACTGCAAACCAGTCGCAAGAGGAATTTAATGCCACCAAAATTAATCCTTTATTTTTTTTAACTTTCTGAACTACAGTATGAACGATACACCACAAGACGTATCAAACTCAAGGTGCCTGCCATATAATTAAAATCCATTGACGTATTTCTAACGAACCTGTTTTGCCAGATGCTTTTTGTCGTTTTCATTTTAGCAGCAAATTCATACCGAAACGTGACAAAAATAAACCGGAGAGGCCCCCGCAATGATGGCACGTGTCGGAATGGCAGCGCTGCCAAAGCACCCGTCACAGCTCCCGTGCTATCCGTGTTTGGAAAATACTGACTGAGGAAGGAGCAAATCGCTTCCCTTGCATTTCCTTTGCGGCCCATGTTTGTTCCGCTTGATTCACTTGATTTGTGTTGTGTTGACACTGAAGTCGGAGCCCATGAAGAGGGAAGTGGCAATTAAGAGCAACTTGCAGATGAATGTTTGTAACCCTGGTTGCAGTTTGATCGCATGAGCTCTGGGACCCCCAGGAACCGAAATTGTTGTTTTTGCCTGTCACCCGCCCTTTTTTTTACAAGAGAAAATTGGATTCATGAATATTTTAGTTGTCACATATCCTTTCTCGGAACGTTAAAAAGGACATTTTTGTTTTTATAAGGACCTTTCTCTAACGTGAATTGGAAATATCACAGAGCTGCCTAGCCATCTAACCTTTCATTCATTCATTCATCTTCCGAGCCGCTTGATCCTCACTAGGGTCGCGGGGGGTGCTGGAGCCTATCCCAGCTGTCTCCGGGCAGTAGGCGGGGGACACCCTGAATCGGTTGTCACCCAATCACAGGGCACACATAGACGAACAACCATCCACGCTCACACTCACACCTAGGGACAATTTTTAGAGTGTTCAATCAGCCTGCCACGCATGTTTTTGGAATGTGGGAGGAAACCGGAGCACCCGGAGAAAACCCACGCAGGCCCGGGGGAGAACATGCACACAGGGAGGCCGGAGCTGGAATCGAACCCACGACCTCTGTACTGTGAAGCCGACGTGCTAACCACTGGACTACCGGGCCGCCCGCCATCTAACCTGTCATGTTAAATTTCAAATTGCGGAAGAAGTTGGTGCTCTCTGACAACAATTCACTTCACGTCGAGTGTGGGTGTTTGTTTCGTGTGCGCGTTTGCGCTCGTATTCAGCCACCTGGAAACGAGTGTTTTCCACTTGAGCGGTGGCGTTACGACACTCTCTGTACTATTAACCCCGTTCATGCATCAGTAATGATAACCTGTAACCCGATGACATGATCACCTGTCCGCTGTAGTAACCGCTGTCCCTGAAAGGGTTAAAGACATACGAATCTAGTCTGGCGCCCACAGGATAGCAAATTATTATTATTTTTTTTAATCATGCCTTTTCTGCTGACAGTTATGTCACCGCTCTGGGAAAGAATGCATTGGTGACAATCGCTGACAATCGCTGAAAATCGTGACAATCGCTGTCGAGCCATCATTCACAATTACAATCGATCTCGCCAAAATTTCCTTGGCCACGATGATATTGATGTCGCTGTCCCTCTTGATGTTCTTTGTCTGTTCTCAGGACCAGTTTGAAAATCTGGACAAGCACACTCAATGGGGGATCGACTTCCTGGAGCGTTATGCCAAGTTTGTCAAGGAGCGGTTGGAAATTGAGCAAAATTACGCCAAGCAGCTAAGGTACGAAAAGACACAAAAGACACAGCAGGTCGCAGACAATGTTCATCTGTTTTACGGTCGTGCAATGTGAAAGTAGCGAGGACCGATACAACAAAATGGCGGCGCTAGAAATATTACCATGGCATTGGCACTGCAAGCCAAAGCCGGCTAGCCACGGCTGCTACGTTCGATTCGATGGCATTAGCACAGCTAGCCAAAGCCAGCTAGCCACGGCTGCTACGTTCGATTTACTGTGCACGACTTGGGTCTTTAGAATAAGCCTAAATTTCTTGGTTTGCAGAAAATCAAATCCTCTCATCTACCTGCGACATGTGTTTTTTTTTTCTTCTTAATGGCTTTTAATTTGAACTCATTCACTCTCAAAGACGTTTTTAAAACGTTTTTTCTCAAACTTGGTCCGGAATTGGCTGATGCTGAATGAGTTTTAAGATAAAAGCATGTCGATGTTTCACATTACCGTTACAGAATCTGAATCATGATGAAGTCAAATCTGACGTGAGATTAGAATTAGAAGGATAAAAAAAAAACTGTCATGTTTAGCTGTGGCGTGATAATCCACACAATTAACTGTCCACTTTGCTGATTGTGGGTTATTATTATTATTTTTTCAGTTCTCAGGTCAAATGTAATCTTTCACGGGCAGTTTCATGCCTTTTGAAACCAATAATAAGAATAATAATCCAATTAAGATTATGTTCCCAATATAACAGCAACCTCATTCACTTCCCTCTCTTCTGCGCCAGGAACTTGGTCAAGAAATACTGTCCAAAACGCCCAAAGGATGAGGAACCAAGGTAACTCGGCAAGCATGTGATTTTTTTTATTTTTTTAACTGTAGCAAGAAAAGAATGAGATCACACCACCGCACGTGAGCGCAGATCAATTATGTTGATCCCTCGCGCACGCGCGCTCGTTTTGCAGGTTTACATCCTGCCTGTCATTTTACGGCATCCTGAACGAGCTGAATGACTACGCGGGCCAGAGGGAGGTGGTGGCGGAGGAGATGGGCCACAAGGTTTACGGAACCCTGATGAAGTACAGCCAGGACCTCAAAGCGGAGAGGAAGCACGTGAGTACTGTACACCGACAACGAACTCGTACGTACAACCGAAGCGACACTGCTGAGCTGAAGCGAGGAAGTCGCCAGGTGCCCAAAAAAAAAAACCCAAACAAAACTGTCGATTGTTGTCCTGCTGATGCTTTTGGCATGCGCCAACCTCCTTGTCCTGCCTCACATTTGTTTTGTGTTTGGACGTCCACAAGAGGATACATATGTTGAGCACCATGGTAAACATCTGCCTTTCTCTCCTCCCATGATCTGCTGCTGCTATAAACTCTTGACATTCTTTGGAAGAACATTCCCTTCCCTCAGTGGAATACTTAAGCCACTTTCCAAATTTGTGGAAGAAGACGCAGGCAGACCTGTTTTTTTTTTATTTTATTTTTTTTAAATAAAGATGTCAGCTGGTGGACTATTCTCAAGTCAACTCTGCTGTATTTCTAGAGCCGAGTGCTGTACATGGAGCAAAAATAATTCAGATGACAATAAAATAATCAATGAATAACAAAGGCGGCCCGGTAGTCCAGTGGTTAGCACGTGGGCTTCACAGTGCAGAGGTACCGGGTTCGATTCCAGCTCCGGCCTCCCTGTGTGGAGTTTGCATGTTCTCCCCGGGCCTGCGTGGGTTTTCTCCGGGTGCTCCGGTTTCCTCCCACATTCCAAAAACATGCGTGGCAGGCTGGTTGAACACTCTAAATTGTCCCTAGTTGTGAGTGTGAGTGCAAATGGTTGTTCGTCTCTGTGTGCCCTGTGATTGGCTGGCAACCGATTCAGGGTGTCCCCTGCCTACTGCCCGAAGACAGCTGGGATAGGCTCCAAAAAAAAAAAAGTCTCATGCAAAGTCAAAAGCCAAAGAATAAAAATGACAAGTTTGAAAGACGGGCAGCGAGGCGAACGTTGAGCGGGAGCTCTTTTCAAAGCGAGGGAGCGGCAATGGAAAAGGCTTCATCCTTCGCTTGGTTCTCGGTACCTCGAATAGCATCTGGTCCGCAGACCTGAGACACCGGGCAGGTGCGGAAGAACTAAAGAGGTCAGGTGGGACGAGGCCATTTCAAGATTTTAAAACAAATAATAGGCGCTTCCAAAGAACTCTAAAATGGAGCCAGTGAAGGGACGCCAAATTAGGAGTTTTGCACTCCTTATTACAAGCAGCGGCAGCGTTCTGGACCAACTGGAGACGCTTCATGGAGGATTACACATCATCATTCCTGTATAAATACACTGCAATGTTACACTGTTGCTTGGGGTAGTTAAATATGTGCGTATGTACCAGACGTGTCATTCAGCGATGCCATTTTATTCGTCACCGAAAAATTGTGGGCGGAGCAGTGATTTGATCTGTTTTCTTGTATGTTTTGTGTTTCTTTGCCTTTTCATGTAAATGTTTTGGTGTGTGTGTCTGTGTGTGTGTGTGAGCAGCATCTGCAGGAGGGCAGGAAGGCGCAGCATTTTTTGGATCAGTGCTGGAAACAGATGGACAACGTAAGTAGGGAGAGAAAAATAAGGAGGGTGGGGGGATTTATTTTATTTTTTTTGCATGAGATAGGAGGTAACTCTAGGTCACAGGTGTCCAAACTGCGGCCTGGGGGCCATTTGCGGATCGCCATTCGTTTTTTAGCGGCCCACGACATGACCAAATAAATAAATAAAACACGTAATGCTAAAAATGACATTTGACATGGGCCGCAAGGTTAGTTAAAAAAAGGTGACGGTGGGCAAAGTGAGATGGGAGGGCTACACTGTAGACTTTTTCTCTGGAGTCGAAGATACAAGTGAACCATTTGTGATTAGCATGCTAGGTTGATGGAACGCTCTAAAATTGTCCCGAGGTGTGAGTGCGAGAACGAATGGTTTTTGTTTGTCATTGTGTGCCCTGCGATTGTCTGGCAACCCGTTGAGGGTGCCCGCCCCACCACCCCCACCCCGCCGACCGCCCGAAGAGACCTGGGATAGGCTGCGGCACACCCGCGATCACCCCGAGAACAAGCCGATTCGAAAATGCATGGATGGATGAATCACACCGTCATTTAGGACACCTAGGCCCAAATGCAGTCCAGCCCCTCCCTTAGCAAGGCACATGTGCCACATTTGGCCCTTTTTTGGCTTTCAAAATCCCCCCCCCCCCCGGAGAGATTCCATTTGCTCATTTCTGAGGTCATTTAATCGGATTCACCCTTTTAGCAGAACACCGTTAGACAATGTGGGCAAAGCATGGACTTCGAATTGTCATTGCAAATTGTTGGCTAATTCACCGAGTTGGCCCTGATTCCAGTCAAAATGTGTTTGTGTGTGTGTGTGTATGTGTGTGTGTGTGTGGGCTGTCGGGCCTTGCTAGTGGCCACCATGTGACCTGATAGTAATGTCTCAGCTATTCACCATGTTTCCTCCGCGACTAACGTGACCCAGATGGCTTGTCGGCAAGTAAACTATCGCCGTCTGATTCAGATCACTCTTTTTCTGTGGCTTTTTTTTTAAATCTTGAGTCACAAGTTGTGGTGTTTTTTTTTAAGTGGTCACTATTGTCCCTAAAAGAGAGGAAGTGAGGACCTTTTACAATCCTACAAATATTTTACATTCTCTTGGCATGGATCTTGTATTGCTTTTTTTGTTTTTTTTCATTTGTCGCTTGTTTCGATCCACAGAGCAAAAAGAAGTTTGAGCGAGAATGTAAGGAAGCGGAGAAATCCCAAATAACCTTTGAGAGGTTAGACAATGACATCAATGCCACCAAATCAGAAGTTGAGAAGGTAATCCGCCTGCCGCCTTTAACGATGCAAACGTTGATCGGCATGAACATCCACTCGTTTTTGTTTTCACATTCGGTCAAAGAATTAAGTTTTGTTGAAGACTCAAGAGGACAGAAAATCAACTCGACATTTGCTCCGTATGACTATTTCTGCTCAGGCCAAAGCGCAGTATTACCTGCGGACTCACATGGCGGACGAAAGTAAAAACGAGTACGCCGCCCAGCTGCAGAACTTCAACGCCGAGCAGTGGAAACATTTCAACAACTCCATACCGCACATCTTTAAGGTAACGGAAGCCACATTTGACCCGGCGCAGGGGGGGGCGTGACGGACACAATGACGCAAGAAAAATTTGCGCACCAAAAATGAAGCGCTTGCAAATCATTCTTGGGTTGCTTCATTAGAAATTCCTCCACTGTAATGATCCGTCACAGCAGTTGGAATTAAAAGTATGCAGTCTAAAAGAAATCAAAAAGAAAGCAACTGTTCCTGTTCCTGTTCCTGTCCAGAATCTGCAAGATATGGATCAGCGGCGAACGGTGAAGCTCGGAGAGACGTACCGAAGCTTCGCCGAAGCAGAACGACGAGTCATTCCTATTATCTCCAAGTGTTTGGAAGGAATGGTTTCGGCGGCCAAAGCCGTTGACGATCGACGGGTGCGTAAGAGGAAAAGATGAGAAGAACGGCCGCCGTTTTTCCCGTCACGCCGGTTTTTTAAAATTTGCCCCCGCGTATGCAAACTCCTTTGGCCTTCCGACAGGATTCCGGCATTGTTGTGGAGTCGTTTAAGTCTGGCTTTGACCCTCCGGGCGACTTCCCCTTTGAAGACTTCAGTCAGAACCTAAGTCGAACCGCCTCGGACGGGGCCATCAGCAGCACGCCTAAAGGGGAGCGAGAGGGAGCCCCGGGGCCACGGCCGGACCCCAAACACACCATGAGCAAAGCCAAGAACAAACTCTGGCTCTTCGGAAAGAAGCCAAAGGTACGCGGATGGTCACTGGCCTCGTGTCTAGAACGCTAGCTTGATTATTCATTCATTCATTCATCTTCCGAGCCGCTTGATCCTCACTAGGGTCGCGGGGGGTGCTGGAGCCTATCCCAGCTGTCTCCGGGCAGTAGGCGGGGGACACCCTGAATCGGTTGCCAGCCAATCGCAGGGCACACAGAAACGAACAACCATTCGCACCCACACTCACACCTAGGGACAATTTAGAGCGTCCAATCAGCCTGCCGTGCATGTTTTTGGAATGTGGGAGGAAACCGGAGCACCCGGAGAAAACCCACGCAGGCCCGGGGAGAACATGCAAACTCCACACAGGGAGGCCGCAGCCGGAATCGAACCCGGTACCTCTGCACTGTGAAGCCGACGTGCTAACCACTGGGCTACCGGGCCGCCCCTAGCTTGATTATCCGCGACTTAATTTCAAACTTGACGTTGTGATTTCCCAGCCGGCGTTATCCACACGAGGTCCATGAAGTGCATATTGTGCTCTGTTGACATTTCTTCAACAGTTTTTTGTCACTAGCGTAGATCTTTGCTACGTTCGTGGACCTTGACCTTCTTCTTCCTCATAGGGACAATGTTGGTTAATGATTATCTCCCCGTTGCCCGTCGACGTTGGCGGCATCGGCCGCCTCGCGGGAAACTCGGTGTGAGGACTCCGTTAATGATTTCCCGTATTCCGTGACTTTTACTGTCACGATTTCGTTCTCATGACGATGAAAACACGGCTTTGGTTATTTAGCTCTGGCGCGTTGACGACGAATTGTTTCAAGTCACATTTCCTTATGTAGCTCTTCATGCAAGACGGCTTTGTTTATGTCTCAAAGTGCTTGACGGCACAGTTAGCACAAAATACGGGAATATAACGCAAGAAATGGACAATCGTGCCATCGTCAAGTCACATTCGGTTCTATCGCCCGGAACCACAAAAAGAGTCTCAAAGGGGCTTCACGTGCCGGTTGACAAATATTCACGACATCCCCTGACCCCAGGGGGGCAAAGGAAAAAACAAAACAAAAAAAAAAAGCCTTGAGAAGGGGCCGCAGATGGGCGACTACCCCCCTTCCAGTACAACCAGGCTGCAGTGGATCCCTAGTGGGCAACATTTGACACAATCTCGTCCTATCCGATGTTAGTTTATCAACGACCAAACAATCTGCCGTTAAGCGACCTAAAAAGAAGCAACTTGACCCCTCAAGGGAACATTTCTGTGACACAAAGACACACAAAAAATTTTTAAACTGGACTTATTGTAGCAGGACATCATCCAGCGAATGTGACGTCCTGACTTACAGTTTTATCCTCTCTTTCCCGCCCCCCCCACTCCCCAGTCCCCATCTTCCTCTCCTCCTCCTCCACCACCTCCTTCATCCTCCTCCCGGCCACGGCCCAGCTCACAATTTTTCCCCCCAAATCGATTCAGCACCGAACGAGTCAACCAGTATCTGTCCGAGATAAAGACGACAGTCCCCCGAATCCCCCAGAACTTGAAGGGGCTGAGAAGAGGGGTGAGCCAGGAAGTACCGTTGCGTCAATCAAGTTTCTTCCGGGCAGATCGCGTGTTGCCTTTGATGATTTTGTGTGTTTTCCTACGGGGATGTCTGCAGGTCATGAAATGACTTTAGAATAATTCCAGGGATACGTCCAAATAGATTGCAGCTAAGCCAAATCTGCAGCTATCGGCGTTGATCCTTTTTAAAGTTTGTCTTATTTGATGACACTTGCAAACACCTTGCTTTTTTTTTTTTTTACGGGTGAGGGGTGGGGGGGTTGTTCTAGCTCCTGCTTTGTTGGTGTTTTTCCTCCAATTACGAATGAGGGAGTTCTACCGCAATCACACCAGAAAAGAGGTCTGATGATTTTGGGGGCGGAGTCTTGGGTTGCAGTGTGCCGATGTGGCTAACATCAGATGTGCTGTGCTGTGCTGTTGTTGTTGTTTTTTTTTTTGTTTTTTGCTGTTTGTGTGGTTGACTTCGTTCCGTTGAGAGTCCCCTTTCAAATGTAAGACAAACAAGACAACAAAAGCCTTGTTTGGGTTTGACTCCGGTCATTTGTGTCAAGTGGCTCTCAGTCGGAACAGCTGAAAATGAATGACTCATATCTCAGGTCGGATTTTGCAGCACAATGTCAGAATATTTTGCAGTCATTCAGCTTTCCTCCCCCAGACTCTTATTAACGTTTTTGAATATTGCGCAGACTCGAAATATTCATCCGAATTGGTGAACCCGGAACAAAACATCAATTAATTTAGGACGGTGGGGGGGGGGGGGGGTCTGAACTTTTTTCGTTTGAGGGCTGCATGCAAAAAAAAAAAAAAAAAAATTTAAATGGAAGAATTGAAGGGGCCACTTTACAATTTGTCAACTTTTTGAAACGCGCTAAAGTCAGTCAGTAGTTTGGGCACCCCCCGATTTCGCACCGCCAACGTTGACTCAAAAGGTCATTGGCAAAATCCAAGCGTGGCTCGTGAGCTATTAGTCATCATGCATCTGGCTGGCTGCTTTTTGGACTCACCAACTATTTGGCTATCGTCCTTCCACTAACCCGCACTCTCATGTTGTCTGCTTGCTGTTCTGGAATCGCTCGTTGTGTAAACGCCACAGTGGTCTGTCAAGATGGTAAGTGGTCATCCAGAGAAGATGCTGCATGTACCCTCCCAGTTGTATCCACCAAATTGCCCCGTAGTCAAATCACCCCCCCCCCCCCCCTCAAGTCCCATTTGAGAGACCTTCTGCCGCTCATATCGTTTTCGTCCGTAGATGAAACCCCGTTGAACCCACAGAAATATTTTCTTGAGTATTCCTGCGAGGGTCATGTGGGTCCTGTTTGAGAATGAAGTGCAACATTCATGTGTGTGTGTGTGAGAGAGAGAATGAAGTGTAGCAGTTAAACATTTTGCCGTGCTTGAACTTGCCTCCAGGCCCCATCGGTGGAGGACTACAGCCACTTGCCCCCCGAGCAGAGGAGGAAGCGGCTGCAGCAGAAAATTGATGAGCTCAACAACAAGCTCCAAATCGAGATGGATCAGCGGTACGCAAACGGCAAAATAGTGAAAGAGACGTTATGTGGCGTGCCGTCTGCTCCTCGTTTATTAGCCTGTGACGTCTCCCCCCCCCCCTGTGACTTTGCCTCTGCCAGGGATGCCCTGAACAAAATGAAAGACGTGTATGAGAAATCTCCGCACATGGGCGACCCAAACAGCCTGCAGCCCAAAATATCCGAGACCATTTGCAACATGGAAAAGCTCCGCTCCGAAATCCACAAACATGAGGTCAGAAAAGAAGCTTTTGTTTTTCCTCCAGAAAATGCGTAAGCACACCTTGACGGGAAAACCCGGGAGCGGAGGTGGATTGTTTGATCAGCTCGATGGCGCCCTCTTGTGGCCAAAAAATACAAAGACGGGAAAACCGGGAGCGGAGGTGGATTGTTTGATCAGCTCGATGGCGCCCTCTTGTGGCTAAAAATGCAAATACGTCGGATTTAAGGAAGGATCATCTCGATGGCGCCACCTTCTGGCCAAAAAAATGACATTTGAATTGAATGATCGTTCTCTGAAAAGCGCCACTTGAATCCCCCCACCCCCCCACCCCCTCACAGGCATGGTTGTCAGAGGTAGAGGGAAAGCAGGCCTCCAGAGACCGCAGGCACAGTGCCGACAACCACCATCCCGCTCCCCAGGGCAGAGAGAGGTAACGCGCCCGCCAAACCCGCTCGGCCCTTTCGACGAATTGGCCCCCCCGAACGGCAAAGCCACCAAAACGAACTCTTTGTCTCGTTGCAGTCCGGAAGGCAGTTACACCGAAGACGCCGGTCAGGAGCACCACACACCTCATCACCACTCGGGCCCCCCGCAGCCGGGACACCCCAGCACCGACCCGCACGACTTTGATGACGAATTTGATGACGACGACCCGCTACCCGTCATCGGACACTGCAAAGCTTTGTACTCTTTTGACGGTAAGGTCACGTAACGTCGTCTTGCTGGCTCCAGCTTGAGCACCAAGGCCATTTTTTTTACATGTCTGAGACCAAATCATGAGTTGCGCATTTAACGCGCATCCTTCCTGGTTTGCTAGGCGTGTGTTTTAGTTGTTCGTTTTTCTTCCTTTTCAGGTCAGAATGAGGGAACCCTGGTCATAGCTGAAGACGAGGTGAATAGGATCATTTTCTCTCATTTACAATTCATTCTTGGCTATGTGGAGCAACACAATTTGTTCATCTGTGAGGCGTAGTGTAGCATCTAGCATGTAGCATTTTGTCCTGCTAATGTAGCCGCGACCTAAACACAAATCATTTTTTATTCATTCATTCATCTTCTGAACCGCTTGATCCTCACAAGGACTTGCGGGGGGTGCTGGAGCCTATCCCAGCTGTCTCCGGGCAGTAGGCGGGGGACACCCTGAATCGGTTGCCAGCCAATCGCAGGGCACACAGAAACGAACAACCATCCACGCTCACACTCACACATAGGGACAATTTAGAGCGTCCAATCAGCCTGCCACGCATGTTTTTTGGAATGTGGGAGGAAACCGGAGCACCCGGAGAAAACCCACGCAGACCCGGGGAGAACATGCAAACTCCACACAAGGGAGGCCGGAGCTGGAATCGAACCCGGTACCTCTGCACTGTGAAGCCAACATGCTAACCACTGGACTACAGGGCCGCCTCATTTTTTATTTAAAAAAAAAAAAGTAATCTCAAACCATCAAAAGGGGACTTTTGATGGAGTATTTATTAACTATTGCGGAAACGTGTGAGGAACGTGTCACTTTCCCCCCCCCCCAACGCAGGTTTTATACATCATCGAGGAAGATAAAGGCGACGGCTGGACGAGGGCGAGGAAACAGAGCGGCGAAGAGGGCTACGTGCCCACCACCTATGTGGAGATCACCATGGAGAAGAACTGCAAAGGTGCCGTCACCTATATCTGAAGCGCATTTTGTCCCCCCCGGCCCCCACCACCCCAAGCCTTTTTCACCGTCGCGCATGCTCGCGGCAAGTGTCCTTTTCATCTACCTGTGTTCTTCAATTTTGGCTTCCTTGCCACGTCTCATCCATCTCTTCCATTCATTTTGTAAGCTCTCATCCACCGCCGTCGTAGCCGCAGTGGTGAGTGACTTTCTCCTTTTTTTTTTTTTTTGAGAGAGACTCGCATCATTTTATGGACCTTGCAACAGTGTCTTCGTGTGAGAAACTGCGTGCATGCTTCTTATCGTGTTCAAGAGTGTTCAAGATGTCTTAAATGAGAAGTGATTGACGTTTTGTGTCCGCAATTTGCTTCGTCCTGTTGACATTTTCGAAAGGGGCATTGCGTTGAGACGCCACCATTTTTAGCTTCTCTGATTCCGCCACCCGATTTTGGCGAGAGTGTTTGTCGGTTTTTGCTCCATCCGCGCCATCGCGGCCGATTTCGTTCAATTGCAGTTTTGCGATCACACGGACGTTTTCCATTTGTTGGAGGCGTGTGATGCAAATTCATTGACACAGTTGCTCACGGAGCTGATAAATGTTAATGTAACGTGTCACAAGTCACTCGGATATTTTTACTGTGCTCTACATTTCAGGGGGAGAAAAAAAAATGTCCTTCATGTCCATCGGCAACCGATGCTCTAAAAAAAGTGGTTTGTCCAAACTATGGGCCGGGGGCCATTTGCGGCCCGCCATCCATTTTTAAGTGGCCCCGCGACATGACAAAAATAAATAAATTAGCCCGCGAGGTTGGTTGAAAAACAAGTCCAACCTCGTTACAACCTACCTCGAGGGACATAACGAGTCCGCGCGTTATAACGGTAGTTAGTTGTAAACATTTCCAATCAATTTTCCATCCTTCCATTTTTTTTTCTGCGGGCGGCCCTCCAACGAAAAAGTTTGGTTTGTGTCTGGGACTCGTCCGGTTGCGTTTCATTAACGGAGTCTCTCCTCTGTATGACTGTGCAGGTTCCTGAGGGCTGCAGAGTGGCCAGGTGGTTTGATTGGCCGGTGGAGGGCTCTCGCTGACGGCTGATTTTTGGTGGTGGGGGTGAAATGAGAGAGGGAAAGAGAAGGGCAAGTTTGCATGTCGGCATGCTCTCACATCCATCACGGCTTGTGGCCTTCTTGGCTTTTAACCCGAACAACAGGTTTTAATTGCCAGATGACAGTCAAAGTCCTACTCCATAACAGATATGTACCTTTACTGACCACTAGGGGGCCCACGTCAGATAACCCTCTCAGCACTAAAACTTCAAACTGACAGCCAAGGGAACATGCTGAAAGTTTCACGTTCAGCTCTTCTCTCGGTGTTTTTAAACAAAAATCCACGAGCCGTGTGGCTAAATCACGACATCAGCTTGCACCCTTCGGCTGTCTTAGCTTGCCGTTTTAAACTCATTCTAATGCCTTGGCTGTAGGCATTTTTTTTGTCATTATTTAAACGGGGTTTGCTAGTGTAGCATTGACCCCTATTCTAGAAATGACCAAAAATAAACATTAATATATTGCGGCTTTAGTAAAAAAAAAAATGACTACGGAACCCCTGAAAGAGACATGAATGGGAAAAAAAAATGTCCGATGAACGCACACATGACCTGGTGTGCGTTCATCGGACATTTGTCAGTTTCTGGTGCGCACACGTCATCTGCTGTGTAGTTTATAGCATTCGGTGCACACGTTTTAGTATCGGCTGTTCACACCTTGGGCGGCCCGGTAGTCCAGTGGTTAGCACGTCGGCTTCACAGTGCGGAGGTACCGGGTTCGATTCCAGCTCCGGCCTCCCTGTGTGGAGTTTGCATGTTCTCCCCGGGCCTGCGTGGCTTTTCTCCGGGTGCTCCGGTTTCCTCCCACATTCCAAAAACATGCGTGGCAGGCTGATTGAACACTCTAAATTGTCCCTAGGTGTGAATGTGAGCGTGGATGGTTGTTCGTCTCCGTGTGCCCTGCGATTGGCTGGCAACCGATTCAGGGTGTCCTCCGCCTACTGCCCGGAGACAGCTGGGATAGGCTCCAGCACCCCCCGCGACCCTAGTGAGGATCAAGCGGCTCGGAAGATGAATGAATGAATGAATGTTCACACCTTGCTGTCTGGTGCGCAGTAGCCGGTGCACATGTGATCGTATGCGGGGCGCATTCGTATCTGACGTGTACACGTTAGCATCTGGGGCGCGCATGTTAGCATCCGGTGCACATGTTTCGGTATCGGGTGTTCACGCGTTGCTCACTGGCGTGCGCGTCTTGGTGTCTGTGCCCGTGAGTATTTTTTTCTCGTTCTCACATGGTCACTTTTTATTCACGTCTCTTTTGGGGGTTCCGCCGATTTTAATATTTGCTGCCACTAACCGTCAGCGCCGCGCTATTTTTAACTCATCCCTTCTCGTCATCTGTTGGTGATGCCTGCCTGCCTGCCTGCCTGCCTGCGCCACTCTGCTCCTCATGCCCGCCGGATTTTCACGTGTCATCCACATGAAGTTGCATGTTCCTTAACACGCCCTCAATGTCTCCCACACGTGGTCCATTGTTCCGTCTGCGTCGTGAAATGTGCGCGCGAGCGAATCTGCTCATGTGGCCGCAGCGCTACGTCGAATGAATGAATGAATGCCTTATTATCATGAAATGTTTCCGGCGTGACTTGTAAGTTATGCGTCCGCATCCCCCCCGAACAGCCGTTGGGTCACGTCAGGGTTTCCGTTCAAGCAGGACTATCTTCTACCACCACCACCACCACCAGCAGCCTCCTCTCTCCATTGTCCTCTTTTACTTCTCTTCCGCCGGGGCGGCGACTTGACATTTTAACCAGCAGGTGGCAGACTTTCTTCATCAAACTCGAAGCAGGACTGCTCCTTGTTGAACAACAGCAAAAAAAAAAAAAAAAGAGGAGGTCCAGATTCTTTCTTCTCAGGTGTCTGCCCGTCTAGCTGACCGCATCTCCCGTCAGCCCCCCCCCCCTTCGCCCGATATTCATCGCCCCTGTCATCCTTTTCTATTTTGGGATGTAACGATACACACGCATCCCTGACGCGTTTTTACGGAAGAACCAACAGCAATTGTTTTTTTTTGTTTTTTGTTTTTTTAGCCTCCCCGCCAAGTGTGGTATACACGCCGTGCACGTGACATGTTTGTATTGAATGACTTGTAGATATTCGCATCTTTTTAATGTCCGGTTTGAATGTGTTTCTGTGGTGATTGTTTGTTGGTTTTTGACTGACCGATTGATTGATTGATTGACACTCTTCGGATATGGTTTGAAGTAGAACCGATGCACTTTGCCCCGAAGTACTCCAGCGTTTGAATTTGATCAAATGAAAGCAGTGCAGAACATGCTGAATGACCGCCGCGTCGCAATGCAGGACAAAAAGCTCTGCTGATGATGATGATTATTATTATTATTTTTAGCTCCTTGGGGGCTTTTTCTACTCTTTTTGTAACAACCGTCTTAAATAGCTTTTTGCATGATTTTACCCCATCTCTTGAATCCATTCCTCGCGATTGTTTCTAAAACGTCTCTGATGTTTCCTAACCACGTGTATGTTCAGTCGGCGAATTCGCAAGAGGGTTCCCGTTTTAGGACAAACTTAACAGTGTTGCTCAACGGTAATCATAAGATGTGACCACGCCTTAATCTTGTATTTCTTTTTATTTATGAAGCTGTGAAATGTGCAGAATGATGCTGTGGATACTACTTAAAACACATCCCTCAACCCCCCCCATTCATCTACGTCGCCGCATCTTTCCGAGACTGTTGAAAAGTTAGGATACAAAATGTCTATTTTCTTACAGCGTCCCCCAAATTAAGTTCAAGCCACAATGCAGGTGAAGCCATAATGAGAGACCCCCCCTCCCACTCTGCCAATCATTTGCCAATATCCATGCTCTTTGTTGGGGGAAAAAAAAGAAGATAAAATAAGCTTTATTTTATCTTTTAAGGACCATTAAGGACCATTAAGGACCATTTTTAAGACGACTGTCCCCATTCATGTACGTGTTTATGATGTAGAACACTGAACGTTAATTGCCTTTCAGTCTTCCAATTGCTAATGTTGATGTTCAAAATGTAAAAAAAAAAAAAAGTAATCCAAAGAAACTCAAAATCACTTTTAATTCAACGTTAGGAATTTTTTAATAATTATCCTTTCAGTCAGATTTTTTTTTATGAGGGAAATTTGCAATCACAAATTGTAGAAACTGTTTTTTCTCCATTTTGATAAATGAAACTATTTTCTAAATTGGGTACTGGACACAGAACTTCCGTTCTATTAAATCCTCAGTTGATGCAGTCGTCGGCAAATTTCTGTTTTTGAAACCTGCACGAAAGTGGAATTATGAGTTTTTTTTATTGTGGCTTTTAATCTCCTCATTCCACATCACCAATATGTGTGTGTGTGGACGACAAACTGTAAACGGCGTAAGAGTCGCTGTTGAGTATTGTGTCGGGTGTAAAACTGAACAGACCAGGTTTACGAACACGTGTTGTGAATTGAACCAAACTGTACTACTTAGTCAAATGCCGCAACCGCGCGGCCAAGACGTTCACCATCTTCTCAACGTTGCTTTTGTTTGAAGTGTCGTCATCCCGTTTGTCCCGCAGATGTAAAAAAAAAAAAAAAAAATCGTGTACAAAGAAGTGTTCACTAACTGTTTTGATGAAACCAGCCTCAAAAAAAAGTCAAGCCTCAGTTCTAAAACCACGTCGGTACACTACAAGAAGTTTTGCGCAGGTTGTCATGCTCCGTTTTGTACTAAACCGATGGCAGTACTTTTCCCCCAGACCCATATTCTTATGCACACGTGTTTTGTTAAAAAAAAAATTTCACTTTGAATGTTGTCAGACACTTTGTGGACTAAATGCCTTTTTTTTTTTTTTTTTCTCCAACTTGTAGAATATCGCTGAAATAAAGTGAGCAACGATGCAAAGCACTTTTTGGTTTTCTTTTTTCTAATACAGAAGACGACTGTCTGGTTTTATTTTTTTGGACTTAACTGCAGCATTTGATACAGTGGATCACAGTATTCTGCTGACTCGTTTGCAGCACTTGGTGGGCATTGGCGGCAGTGCTCTTGTCAGCCTTGGCTGCTCAGAGTCACGCACTGCTCCCCTGTCATGTGGTGTTCCACAGGGCTCAATTCTGGGGCCTCTGCTGTTCTCGCTGTATCTGCTCCCATTGGGTTCCATCTTAAGGAAACATGGTATTCCCTTCCACTGCTATGCAGATGGCGGCCCGGTAGTCCAGTGGTTAGCACGTGGGCTTCACAGTGCAGAGGTACCGGGTTCGATTCCAGCTCCGGCCTCCCTGTGTGGAGTTTGGACGCTCTAGATTGTCCCTAGGTGTGAGTGTGAGCGTGGATGGTTGTTCGTCTCTGTGTGCCCTGTGATTGGCTGGCAACCGATTCAGGGTGTCCCCCGCCTACTGCCCGAAGACAGCTGGGATAGGCTCCAGCACCCCCCACGACCCTAGTGAGGATCAAGCGGCTCGGAAAATGAATGAATGAATGAATGCTATGCAGATGACTGCCAGATCTATGTCCCACTCATCAAGAAAGACGCCTTCTCATTAAGGCCACTCCTATCCTGTCTAGAAGAAATCAAAACCTGGATGGCACAAAATTTCTTGAACCTCTCTGAGCTCATCCGACCCTACACACCTGCCCCGGCGGCTCGGGTCTGTGGACCAGTCTTTGTTAGAAGTACCAAGAACTAAACTGAGGCTCAGAGGGGATCGAGCCTTTGACTTGACTGCATTTCCAATGGTATGTCCGTGGTTCCAAGGTTCGGAGAAAATCCAGCACCGGTCCTCTTCACTTCTACTATGCTATCTCTCTCTCTCTTTGCAGATTTGGATTCCATCCATCCATCCATCTTCTACCGCTTATCCGGGGCCGGGTCGCGGGGGCAATAGCTTTAGCAGGGAAGCCCAGACTTCCCTCTCCCTAGCTACTTCTTCCATCTCTCCCCGGGGGATCCCGAGGCGTTCCCAGGCCAGCTGGGTGACATAGTCTCTCCAGCGTGTCCTGGGTCTTCCTCGGGGTCTCCTCCTCGTGGGACACGCCCGGAACACCTCACCAGGGAGGCGCTCGGGAGGCATCCGAATCAGATGCCCAAGCCACCTCATCTGGCTCCTCTCGATGTGGAGGAGAAGCAGCTCGACTCGGAGCCCCTCCCGGATGACCGAGCTTCTCACCTTATCTCTAAGGGAGAGCCCGGACACCCTGCGGTGAAAACTCATTTCGGCCGCTTGTATCCGGGATCTCGTTCTTTCGGTCACGACCCATAGCTCGTGACCATAGATGAGGGTTGTACTGACGTATTGGGAACTGCACACACACCTCTCACCGCAGTGTCTCAATTGTGACCGCACAAACAAGTTGCCGCGTCGCTTTAGATGAGCTCTTCTTGCTACGGCTAATCACTGGAATTTTGCTGGTCTGGAGGGTAAGCGGTGGAGAAAAAAGTTGAAAAAATGACATTTTAAATTTTCATCAGCATAAAAATCGAACTCAGATTTTTAATTTTTTTTTCCAAATTGTTCCCCAGTGTAACATGAGAGTCCATCGCCCAAAATAATTTTTGAGCCCAGTGAAAATGGCTCAAATTTCCTTCATGCCACTTATTTTTTTTTTGGTGAGTCCTCTTCTATGAAAGACATGTTTTGAGACTCCAATCCTATCTTGTTTGTTTCAGTTCATCCCTTCATAACGACTTCAAAACCAGATTGGTCTTTGGAGATAAAACCGTTTTGGCCTATTTTTGGAGCTCGCTTTTCCCGCCGGCTACGCTCTCGGCACGCGAGTGAAAAACTCCACAGTACGTGTACCATATTTATTCAAACTTACCACAGTAGTAGTTCAGAATATAAACATTCAAATACCTCGACGCGTCGTCTTCTTTCTTAATTATATACAAAACAAAAGGGGTCAATGCTTCACAATATGTACAGTTCAACTTTGGTGACACCTTCCACGTACAATAATCGTGTGTATCGTCACATTGACACACAAACCCGTCTTCTGTTTTAAATATGAAATGGAATCAAACTATTTAGTTTAACATATTGAGCGGACCCAAAGAGTCACTTCGGACTTTTTTTTAGTATCAGGGCGATTTTAGTTTTCGCTGGCTTCGTGTAAACAGACCGAAATCAAGAATTAGTCTCGTGGAATGACAGTTACTTTTATCGACGTGATACACAGACGTCCGCTCTCTCAGAAAGTGCAAGTTTTGTCCCCCCCCCCGATTGTTGCAATATGGCGCCCTTCCTCAAGGGCGCCGCCACACTCCAGCTCTTGTCTGGAAACACACAGGAGCGTCATTGTATGTCCACAATACACAAGTGCTGCTCAAATGAAAGCGTTTCTTAATCCGGCGACTTCCGACATATCTTTTGAAGGGAATGAAAGTACATTTTGTGACGCATCATAGATGACATTCTGAACACATGATGCCCATCGTATCAGCCTGACTAAAAAAATACCATCTCATGGTAACGCTATCGTTGCATCACAGAGCGGTGTTGTATTTGTATTTACAGTTGCTTTTGTATCGCCTTGAGATTTGACCCTGTTATTGCTTCTGAACGCGATCGCTCGCCGTTTCTTGATGTTTCTTTTCTCAACGAGGTGACGCGGCACATTTTCGTATGTCGCCGCCGATCGCGAGTCAAATTAACGTGTGCGTTTTGGCTAGGGGCTCCAGCTTCCTCGACAACGCCGTGAGGATCAGGTTGAATTTGCTGAAGCGATCCGATTGGTTGACCGAAGCGCCGCGACTCCCCCACAGTAGCCGCAGCTGAAAGTCCGTCTTGAACACCTCCAGCAGGTCCTCGTCGCACTGGAACCCTGAAAACATGCACGAGCGAGCCTCGTTTGAAAGTCACTCGGTGCCAATGACGGCTATAGACGTCAAAGATCCATTTTAACTGGGCTAGCTGCTAATGAGTGAACATACAGTAAATACACAGAAGTTATCGGACAAATCAAGTGCACCTGATAAGGCGTTTTAAGTTCACTTTGTTCAGCCAATCTTGAATATTTTTTATGGAGTTTCTTTGCTTTTGCTTTTACCATGCATGATTCTCTGTGCGTTGTCGGTGTAGCTCCGAGCATGGTGCGCGACGTGGCGTGCCGCCTCGAGGTGCCGCAGCATGATGTCACAGCCCTGGTCGCTGGTCTCCCAGAGCTCCGCCCCTTCCGGCGAGACGGACGGACGCTCCATCAAAGTGAGAAGGGGCAACAGGAGAGGAACGCACACCACGGCGGGACGCGAGGCTGAAGCCAGGTCAGAAGAAGAATCGGAACATTTCACGTTGCCCATCAATATTTTGTGGAATGAAATCGATGTTTTCTTCAATGTACCTGTTCCCTCGTAGAGGTTTTTGTAGAAAGGTTTGAGGGTTTTCTCATAGCTGATGGCAGTCTGCGTGTAGTTCCTCCGCAAAGTCGTCCATGTGCCCTCCAGACGACTGATCTGCGTTGTGCAAAACAAAGCGCAGCTTGTTTTCTCGTAACTTCTGGTCAAATCCGACGTGGGTCTTTGATGTGCCACACACATTCGTGTGTGTGGGGGGGTGGGGGGGGGTCATTTTAAATAAAATTTGATCACTAATGGTAGGGACTTCACTCCAATCACCTAATTCCAGTATTAGACGTGCTATCCGTGTCAGTTTTAAGTTAGCTTAGTAATTAGCAAGGCTTCAGTTTTGCTTGTTTTGATTGATTGATTGAAATCGAAAGGAAACACACCTACTGGAGCCTTGACCTCCGACTGACACGTTGCTTCACCCAAATTTTTGGAACCGCCTTGGTCCAAACTGTGGCCCGGGGGCCATTTTCAGCCCACCATCGATTTTTCATCGGCCCGTGAAATGACCAAAAAAAATTAGATTAGAATTTGAGCCTTCCATTTTTCTGTATGTGGGCCTCCAATGAAAAAGTTTGGACACCCCCTAGTCCAGGGTGTGTGTGTGGATATGTACATACTTAATCCGTACATACAGTGGACCTATTTCTGGGGGATGGGGACTGGGTTGGCCCGACAATTGCGAAAATCTGTGTCTCATTGACATCCACGGAAATGCAATGGTGTTGGTGTTTAAAAAAAACATTTTAAAATCCCCAAATGTTTTGAAACATTCAATATATGCGTGCACATGCACGGTTACCTGTGGCAGTTCCAGAGCTTTCATCAGAGCGGTGAACGCAAAGAGGTCACCGACAGTGTCCTTCAGCTCCAGCGCCACCAAAACGATGCGATTCAAAGTGCACGCTCGCTCCTCCACGCTGCCCGTGCACCCGAGAATATCCACGGCCACGCCGATTGCCATGGTGTGGTGTCTGCAGGGAGCGAGAAGGAGAGCCGAAGTAATACCTGGCGTGTTTGAAAAGGATTGCTTGCAAATTGTGACTTTCCCAGGGCTGAAAATCGTCCCGAGTGACAGAGCAGCCATTTTCTCAACCTTTTACTGTGCTAATGTGTCTCATGTTTGGTTAGCATGGTTGCTCGTGGAGCTACTGGAAACTTTTGACGTACTTGGTCAAAAAAGATGTTTCGGATTCTTATGCATGCAGATTTAATTTTTGATCCTTGGGGTATTTGGATGTCAACATGTCACAAAGACCCGGGTACTGTTTTGGAAATGAAGCTCAGCTGCGAGACGCAGTCCATACCGCTCCATCAGGTCCAGTCTCAGCTGTCGTCCGTGCGGCAAGGTGATCAGCTCTAGGCCCGAATCGACCCCCATCCGACCTCTCTGCTCGGACGACACACCGAGTATCCTCGCCACCTGCAATGTCAAACGTCTCCGCTTAACGATGCGGCTCGGGATTTGCCGGAGTGGTTCATTGGTGTGGGATCGTTCCTTGTTTGGCTGCTGGGCGATCGTTCGAGGACCGAGATTACATTCTTGACAAGAAAGACATGATGCCTCACATCTGGACATGACTTCCTCTCAAAAGAGACGCACGGACCCGTTGGTTTCTGGGCCACTTCACCGTTTCCTCGCAACTATCCGGAATCGACCCGCAGTGGATTTCGCCCAACAAACGAAACTGCTACTCATCTATTTTATGGAGCGCTTATCTTTTAATATCAATAAACCAGTCGGCCAAATAAACAACACGGAAAAGACGCAGAACAAGTGTCCTGGAATCACCCCTTGGTTGTTTTGGTTCAGGGAAAAAAAAAAATACGCCGCTAAAAGATCCTTGTGAAAAACCACGTGGGGGGAAAAAGTGAAGGCAGTTTGGTAAGCTTTCAAAGAGCGTTTTGAAGGTCGAGATGAGGTTTTGAAGATCAGGCGTAGAATGTGGGTTGTAGTGACGCGCGAGGCTTGAGGTCAGGCGTTCGGAACGTGCGAGTCCGGGCGTGTGTTCGTACCTGGCAGTCGGCCATGAGCAGGTGCCTGGCGATGCTGTGATGGTTGTGGCTCAGAAGCAGCTCTTTGGCTCGCTTCAAAACCGACATCTCCAGGGGTTTGTTTTCGGCCGGCAGAAGGCGAGAGTGGAACTCGGTCGGTCGGAACGCCGACTCCGTCTCCACCAGCGGCCTTAGGAAAACGTTTCTGGTTTGGTCCTGCCGCTCCTCCCTCCCCGCGTCCTCCTCTTCGTCCTCACTGGTGTTTTCTAAAGCTTCGATGGCATGATGGTAGGAGCTTCGGTCCAGCCCCCTCTGCCCTACCGTCCCATCCGCCGCCTCGCCCTCTTGCCTCAATCTCTCAACATAGCTGCACGGCAGCTGCTCGAGTTCCTGGGCGTTGCCTGGAATCAAGTCGGGTTCATTCCATTCCGGCGGACTGCGGGACCCGAGGTCTGTGGAAGTCTGTGCCAGGCATTCACTTCGTCCTGGTATCGCCTCAGAGTCCGGATACTGAATCTGTGCGAGTGCGCAGCTGGAAGAGTTTTGCAGGTCCGCGTGGAAAGACTTCACCGGAGGTGTTGGAGGACCTGCGGTCCAACAAGAACGTCCATTAACGTCGACATCAGTCGGAATCGTCAACAGTCACCACGGGGCAATGGTCCAAACCCCAATTCTAGTGAAGTTGGAGCGTTGTGTACAATACGGAGCAAATACGGAATGCAATGATCATGCGGATCATGTTCAGTTCAATACACACTAAAGACGAGATGTTTCCTGTTCAAACTGATCAGAATTGTGAACAAATGTGGATGGTCCAGAGGACACGGCGGTGCACACCATGATTTCCATAAACAATCTGAAACGTGGACTCGTCAGACCACACTTTTCCACATCGGCCCATCTCAGATGAGCTCCTGTGACTTCGAAGGACTTAAAAGACAACTATGTGAATCACTACAACGCCGCGTTAAACTGAGCTGCTTGTATTTATCAATAATGTATATTTTTTCAAAGCATTTTTGCCTTTTCTCAATGTAGTCAAAAAAAAATTGAACGATGATATTACCTGCGGTCCTCCACGAACAAGGAGAGGCTTCCCCACACGTCGAGTCCAGGGTGGGTAAAGAAAGACTGGGGCAAGGGGGCTCTGTGGTGTTGGGGGGCAGACCTGGGAAACGAGGAAGTCGTGCCAACGGAACCTTGCTGGGTTTGGGTGGAGGTTTCGGACACAGCTGGCTGTCAGAGCCCCGGATCGGCTGACCTGGAAGCATTCCCAAGATTTTCAGACGGAAAAATAACTTTGGTTTTGTTCCTATTGATGCACTTTGACCTTGCTAGAGTGACCGCACTCATATGAACCTCTGATCTTGACTGGATCTATATTTAATCCGGAAACAGCTGCCTCTTTGAATTGTTTTCTTGGACTTTCTTCAAATCAGAGAAGCGCATGATGTCAAGCATGTGAGCAAACGGCCAAAACAAATTGGATTTTTTTTTCATATGCAAGCAGTGTCAGGAGGAAATTGAAAGGAACTTGTTTGCAGTGAATCATCTTATCTTTGCTGATATGAAAAAAAGGTATCTTATGTAAGAGAGCGTTGCCGGCTAGCTCATAGGAATCTTCGGACCTGCCAGTGGCTCCGCCAACCTCCGCGGGACTGACGGACTCAGCAACGGTTCGCTGCCAGTCCGGAACACGGGATACTTGGTATTTGGGCTGTGGAGATTGGTGTCCGAGTGCTGCTGGTTCAGGGGTTTGGATCCTGCATGTCAGAGACACGCTCGTTAGTACAGAGGGTTTGATTTAGAACAGAATTTTTGGGTCATTTCAATTCCATTTTCATTGTTCGGTGTGAGATGTCGAAATGTCATCTTTACTCACCAAGTGGCAGAAAGCTCTCGGATTGGTGCGCTTTGAGCGGCCGCCGCTTCTCCGGGAGTTGATTGAGGCTTGCCGGTTGGCTGCCGCAACGACCCTTCAACCTGAGCAGATTAGAACGTCCGATAATTCTGAACACGCGGCCAGACCGTGGAATTTATTTAGACTAAAGCAAGGATGAATCACTGTGTCACCGCCAGACATTGTGGACCCCAACCTGAGCTGGCTTCCTCTGGCCATGCCGTTATTGTGGTAGTGTGGGCCATCGTGGCCGCCGTGTGTGTTATCTTGTATGTGTCCGTTGGTGATGTTGAGGCTGAGGCGCTTCTGACGCCGCCGCTCCTCTTCGATCAGCCCCGCCTCTCGAGGGTTACCGGACAATCCGTACTTGTGCTCGAGGCAGCGCAACGGCAGCGTGCGGTTGATGGGCTGGAAGATAATGGCACCCACCACCTGAAACGCAAATGCCGCAATTCATCTCAATCTCCTTCAGTCATTTTCCGACGGTCATCCGCATAGCATGTAAGGAAATAACACGTTTCCTTAAGATGGAACCCAAAGGGAGCAGATACAATGAAAACAGCAGAGGCCCCGGAATTGAACCCTGTGGAACACCAAGCGACAGTGAGGCAGTTCATGACTCAGAGTAAGGCGAACACAAACCAGAACAGGGTGTCCCGGCTCTCTTAAATGTTTTAAATCAGCCATCTGTCGATTTTCTCTCCCCCTTGTGCCCATTGACATCGCGGGTAGGATGGAGCCGATTCCCAGCCAACTTTGGGGAGAGAGGTGGCTTACACCCCACACTGCCAGTCTCAGGCCCTTTCATCATTGAATTCAATTTATCTGCTTCCCGTTTTCCAATTTGTGTTTTTATTTTCTCAACAGATGGACGTCTGGTTGAAACTCACCTGGGAGACGGGTTTGCGGTTGCCCACGTAATATCTTATGAGAGCGGGCACACTGTCAAAACCCTCTCGCTCCACACGGTACTCAACTCTGGAATAGGCTTCGTTCAGCATCACAACCTAGCGGACAAACGGTAAGAACTTTGTGATATGTGAAAAATGTGATCCGGCTAAAAGAAGAGATGTGAAAATTACAAAAGGAACAAAAACAACGAAGAGAAGAATATAAGTATCTTTGTTTGACACTCTGGGGCTTGTGGGGGGCCTGCGGGGCTAATCTGTCTTACCTTTTTATTGATTTTAAAATGTTGGGCTGTATTTCGCCATTGACAAGTTAGAACATAACTTCCAGGACTGGACAGCGAATCCCGAATCAGGAAATCTCCATCTCGCTGCACAAAGTTTTCAGCAACCTAGGACGATACAGAGCGTTACGGCGTGTCCGTGCACGGGTGTCCAACTAAAGACTCAAAACCGGCAAATGCAGGAGTAGTTATGCAATATGATGATTTGGTCAAGCTCCCAAACAAAACGGCCTGTTCTTTTCAATGAATGAGGATGATGAACGAATCGTGATATCTCTCACGGCTCCTACGCAAAGGAAACCTTGAACAATTGAACAGGCAAACTCAGTGTGACAGTGACAGTGGCCTTTAAACAGAGCCACATGATCCAAATGAGATGAAACCTCGGTGAAACTCGAGACTTTGATCAAATAATCTGCTTCCCGACGCTTGTTTGTTTTAGCCCCAAAGAAGCGGATGATCGCATGTGAAATGTTGGTCTTTGTCAGTCGCATAAAATGTTTCTCTGGTGAGTCGCTTCAGCTCACGACATGTTCCAAGAGTGACTCCTCCCTGTGACTGGCTCCGAGTCAGCCATGAGCGCATTCGGAAGCTTCCAAATGGCATTGTTGTTGCTCATTTTGGTTTTGGGCTTTTCGCAAATGTTTACATGAGCGGAAAAGTCTGCCGCCTCTCATTTTGTCTGTGCTATGGCTGGGCACAGTTGTGCTTGCGGGTTTGCCACTTGTCATTGTGGAATTGAAAGACGCAAAAGTCAACCAATGTCATTAGCTCTGATTAATTGAGATTAATCTCTGTCTTAGCTCTGATTAATCAAAACATTTAAATCAGACCCTAAGTGTGCAGTGAGGCTGCTTTTTAATTGCTGATTTCATTTAGCGAATTGGTGACTTTGTTCCTTTTGAGAGGGACGACTGACTGTTTCAAAAGGCTGACGACATGATACCTGCCGGGGTATCGCTCCGTGGTACCAAGCATGGCTTCTGGGCTCTTCGCTATTCATCTTCAGTTCTTCCTCCAACTCTCTGCGAAGCTTCTCCGATGGACCATCCAGGATAAATTGATCCTGGGAAAACTGAAAAACAAATACCAAAAAAAAAATGTTTGAGAAAAAGAAAAATTGCCTTCTTTGTTAATGTGTTCATGTAATCCAGGGGTGTCAAACTCATTTTCATTACCGGTTCCCTTGGAGGACCGTTATGACTGTGAAACCATATAAGTCAAGAATAATGGTTAATTCAACTATAGTTTAAGTTACTGTAATGAAGGTTTTGTTAACAAGAAAACTTACAAAGGAAATTTTGGTAAACATTAGCAAGCATCACAGAAATTAGCATGTTTGATTTGCTTTTGGCGGGCCACATCAAATGATGTGGTGGGCCAGATCTGGCCCGCGGGCCTTGAGTTTGACACCTGTGATTTAATCAATCAGCAGAACACTAATTGAAAGCTTAAAATTCTCAGTTACCGCCGCGCCTTGAGATGTGAGTTTAATTTGTTCCTGGACCATGTTTAAAACTCAAAACAAAACATTTGTGGAAAGGAATGAAAATGCCATGACGCCGACCCTTCCCACAAAGACCCTTTAAAAACGAATTTGTTTTTTAATGAGACAACTAGCACGCTAAAGAAAACATATACAGTACAACAATGATGTAATCAACGCAAATGTAAAAGAATGAAATCGTTTTTGTCACACTTTTCCCGTCAGCTCTGCCGCGCAATTCTGTCGTGCTCGTCTTGGCCACCTGGGGGCAGTACATGACAAACGGCTTCACTGCTCATTGGCACGTCAGTGTAGCGGCATTAATCACACATTGTCGAGAAGCAAGATTAAATGTCTGTGAGTACAGTCTGGTGTTGTCTGGTGTGTCAAGATATGTTCTAGCAATGTTTGTGTTCCTATATTCGTTGCTTGATGGCTAACGACACCGCCACATAGACGCTAAACGTTAGCCCGTCTGTCGTTCGACTTCGAACGACAGACTTCGAACGCCACTCTTGTTGCCAAGAGTGGCGACAAACACCGCCAAGTCTCTTTTTCGAAGAATATTTACAATTTCCATCTGCCGAATTGCCACTTGTTGTAAAGTGAATTGAGTCACACGCTGCCATTCGGCGCTAGTAGGACGAGTTTATGCTCGCAAATCGAAAAAAATAAATAAATCGTCCAATAGACAATTTACACAGTATCTCGAAAAGGTCGTTCGTAGCTCGAAGCACCACTGCCAATGTGAAAAGTTTTTAAAGTTGTGTTAAAATAACGGGAGATGTGAGCAAACCGAGTCATATTTGATGGTGTTTTTTTTTTTCTTTGAAGGTTGCCATATGATAAGCTATGAATCAAGTCTCAAGTCTTGAAGTTTGGGCTAAAACAGTGATGGACACCAAGTCCCCGGTAAGAAACCAAGAAACTGACACCGAGCAAAGTCAGCACGACAGCCTGAACCGATACATACATGAACACACGCTAAACACACCTAACAAGACTTTTTTAATGAGGTTTTGAAGACCGATAGATATAATAGAACGCCATTTATTTTAGACAACAAAACACTGACGGCTTTATCACAAGGCTCGGCATGGCAAGAACTAAATGGCACACTTACGTGGTAACTATGGGGTCTCTGCATGCTTTTGGCCGTTCTCTTTTCCTCAAACAAGCTCTTTGTATGCGAAATATGTCTTCAGCTTTCTTTCAAACACATGCCTTTGGTCGTTTGGCGAAACGTTTGAGCACACAAACACACACACACCCTTTCGCCGTCCCCTGAGGGATTTTCTCTCCTTGATGGTTTTCCACCTAATGTGACGACGTCAGGGTACCACCACGCTCTTGGACTAGCCGGACCTGTCCTCCTTCACACCCTCACGCACATCCAGTAGACACGCCTGCACCCGCAGACCTTAAACATAAACTCTTGGATTCTTTACGGTTTGCCTCGCGGCTATACATTGCGTGATAAAGCATTTTATTGTCATTAAAACGTTTCTCTTGTCACTATTGAGCTTTCGATATCGTTCACGGTGACCATGTGTAAGATTAAAAACAACACTCAAATCAGTGGTGCAAGATCAAACACAAAAAAAAGCAAGATAACGATCACCAAATTCACCCCCCCCAATTTTTTTTTTTTTAATGACAAGAACCTCAAATGCTAACCATTTAAAATGTCAATTTGAAGACAACTGCAAAGATCCCAATTGCAGCCACTGTTTTTGCGGACATAGAAAGTATGGAGCAAAGAGCGTTGCAGGGAGGGGGGGGGGGGCGGCTCCATTTGGCCTTCTCTCGCTTGCCACGGTAATATGATTATATTCCGCTCTAGGTCTAAATGGAATCAGATCCCCGCTATCATTGTGAGCAGGTAGAGCAGCTAACAGAAGCTGTTCCATGCTAGGAGCCCTTTGAAAAATTGCCTGTGTGCTGACACAAACATCCCGTGTGTGGGCATCACCCCCCCAAGTGAGACAAAGATAAAAGATAGTCCAAAGAAAATCTAAATAATGCCGCTGCTCTTTCGGAACACCGCTTTTGCGTCATAACAGTTCGTCAGAAATCCCCAACCGCCAAACCATCCCCAATTCCAGAAAAGAACAGCATCGCAAACCTCATCCGAAATATTTGTCACACCAAATGGTTTTGATCTTGGAAGCAAGTTCCAGAAACAACCAGCCCCCCCCCCCCCTGCCCCTCACGCTACCGCGGCAGATAACCATCAGCCTGATTTGCACATCCTCCCGATGATCATCATCATCGTCACGATCCTCCCCCAAAATCAACAAGTCTACGCTTGGCTGTGTCTGTGTCATTTCCTCCGTGCCCTCACGTAACATTTCTTCTGAAAAGTTGCACAGTGAGTCCAAAATGTCAGATCACAAGAAATAAGTCGGGGGGGGGGGGGAGAGAGAGAAACGATTTCCCTTGGCGAGCAGATGAGACCTTTTGATTAGAAATCTTGCCGTCATCAAAATGTCTCCCACCTTTTCCTGTTTACCCGCAAATAAGCCGAGGCCTTGTTGCTTTCGGAAAGCTGAAAGCCATCCGATTGGCCGAAGCTTCAATCCGGGGTGGCCTTGCTATTTTCAGCTCAGCACCGCAGCCCTCTCGTCGACCGGCCGAGCGAACGACGTGACGTGCCGACGGCGAAGTTCAATTGTTGGACTCGTGTTTTCGTTGGAAAGCCAGATGTTTCTGTTTCCCTACGCAGTATTTCGGACATACTGCAACCAAATATAAGGTGAAAAGGTCAACAAGCCGCCTTAAAGGACGTGAAGATTGAGATCTGTCGGATACAAGTGCAGAGAGTCATCGTGATTATCCGCTTGGATATTTTCGGCCATAAAATATTCAACAGGGCGGCCCGGTAGTCCAGTGGTTAGCACGTGGGCTTCACAGTGCAGAGGTACCGGGTTTGATTCCAGCTCCGGCCTCCCTGTGTGGAGTTTGCATGTTCTCCCCGGGCCTGCGTGGGTTTTCTCCGGGTGCTCCGGTTTCCTCCCACATTCCAAAAATATGCGTGGCAGGCTGATTGAACACTCTAAATTGTCCCGAGGTGTGAGTGTGAGTGCGAATGGTTGTTCGTTTCTGTGTGCCCTGCGATTGGCTGGCAACCAATTCAGGGTGTCGCCCGCCTACTGCCCGAAGACAGCTGGGATAGGCTCCAGCACCCCCTGCGACCAAATACCTCTTCGCGAAAGTACCGTACATGTACGCGATGACAAAGCGCTCAGTCTTAGCCTTTGTTCCCGAAGGGCGACTGCAAAATGGGTCGCAAGGGGGTTGTGGCGCTTTGAAAGAGGAATTAGGATAAATGGCGCCCGGCCAGACCAACAGATGGCGCCGAACACGGAAATGGGGAAAGAGCCTGGAAGAAAGCGAGGGCTCGTTGAAACCCAAATGAAAGTGGAGAAAGTTTGGGGAATTTGTTCAACGGTGACCATAACGTGGCCTAACCAAATCGGAGCGTCTCAAGGTTTTAATGGTACTTCTGCCGCAACTCGAGACAAACCGATGCGAAGCGAAACAAGAACAGCGACAACAGGCGTCACCCAATGTCCTTGTTATCTTGAGATCGTCTTCGACAGCCCGCCGGGGCCAATTACGTCCTCAACGACGTTAGCGAAGTGAGAACAGCCTTGCGCTCAAACGTTCTTAACGCTGCTTCAATGTCACCTGGCCCCTGAGCCAACTCGTAAAATGTCCGACTCGCCCAAAGGCGGCAATAACTGGAAGCGGGCACTTTATCTTACTGGAAATGAGTCTTTCGTTTCACGTCTCTCGGGAGATATTTCGGGCTGCTCTTTTCTGTAAAATTGTTTCAAATCACCACCACCACCTCCGCCACCGGAGGGCTTTCAAGCATGAACGGCCATTTTTTTTTTTTCCGGTCATGCCACGGCAATTCAATCAGATTTAAGAGCGGACTTTGACGCAAACTGATGGCTGAACAGTCTTTGCTCACATCAATCAGTCGTCCATGTCGTGAATTGGCAAAGCGGCCCCGACCCGTCACACCACCTCCTTCCTCCGTGTTTGACTGCTTGTATGATCTTATTTTGAAATTCTGTGCTTACTTTACAGATTTAAAAAAATTAACTTTCACCATGTCAGTCATATTCTCCTAAAAGTCTCGGGGGGGGGGGGGGATTAATCAAACAAAATGACGACAATCCCTGACCATCTTTTTTCGTTAACAGGGGTTTTGCCTTGGAACGCTGCCCACTTATTGCCAACTGACGAAGCTTCATCGAGGCTTCGCTATACTCTTGAGGTAAGACGGAGACATTTCAATTTGATTTCTATCCTGTTTACCCTCAAACGTTATTTGCCCGGCTGCATTTCGTCCAATGGGCGTGTCCCGATACTCTCAATCCATACATACAGCAAAACCGTACGTCGCTAGCATGACGCAGAAACACGGGAGCCGCGACCGGCCAGAGGGGGCGCCGTGTCACTTTGCCGCGCCGGCTCCATCAAATCAAGTTAACGGCATCGATATATTTCACTGACGTCATAAAAAGGCCCAACTATCGCTTCGCGAATCACCTTCATTCCGCTACATCCCGCCGTGTCATCACACACTCGCTGCCTTGTCCCGGCGTGCCAACACTACTTCTGGATAAAGCCCGCTCATGTATCTCGCACGCCGTCGCACAGTCGCTCATTTACGCGGGTGTCTGCGCGGGGGTAATAAAAGGCCGGTTGTTCGAATCACGGGCGGAGCGAGGGAAAGAGGAGGACCATTCAGCGTGATTCGATTTCGGTTCAGGCTGTTAAGTGTCAGCAGGCACTTTTTGGGAGACTTGACTGGGCCCGTTTCCTTGAACACCGACAGATTGGCTACAAAAATTGGCTTTTGAGTTCATGAATTTCAAGACAAAAGACGTTCCAGGTGTGCGCGGGGGCTTTTCTTCTCTCACCTTTGCGCCCATGACGGAGCTGTTGTGGTAGAAGCAGCAAAGGGCCGCCGTCAGGCTCTTCATGTTACATCGCTGTGACATTTTGGTGAAGTTTTTTTCTCCAGTGCCAAGAAGGGAAGCAAGTGTTGCCTCCAGCTGTAAATACCAATGGGGGGTTGGGGGTGGGGGGGGGGGAGTCGCCCTGGTCCCACAAACTATTCAAACTTCTTTGGAGTGAAGTGAAGGTCCACCGGCGACTCGCGTTTGCCTCTTCCAAGCGCTGCGCCGGTTGCAGAAAGCAATTTTCTCCCAAGTGGACTTCATGCTTGTCAGCTGGAAGAAAGGCGACAATAACGGTCTCGCGCGTCCACTTCGGCCCCGCCGAGCACCATGGTGACGAGTCTGTTCCCCGCTACGTCCGCCGTCGCCGACTCTCTCTCTCCTCCCCAGTCCCCCCCCTGCGGAGTGAACTGGCCCGCCACTCTGCGCTCTTGCCTCCTCTCGGATCGTTTTTTTTTTTTTTTTCGTTTCTCCACCCCAAGCTCCACATATGGGCATGAGAAAATGCCCACGTGCTGCGCTATGAACCAATCACATTTGCCACGCTTGGGAGTGGCCCAAAGGCAACCCCCCCCCCCCCCCCCCCCCCGTGATTCTCTGCTCTAAGGATGCTGATGGATGGAGAAATCGATACGCAAATGATTTTCTCACCTACTGTACATTCCGCCACGAATCCGATGTGCTACATCCAGGATCTTGAATGGCGACGTTTATTTTTCCTAATACAGATGACCTGATTTCATTTCATGCTCGTTCCTGCGCTCTCCGCACCCCCCCCCCCCCTCCACCCCCAGCTGTTTTTGTGTGTTTTCTTAAGGTGAGCTGAGGAGTTTCATTTTGACCAAACTAGAGCTTTGCTTGCATTCTGTAGCAGGCACGTGCACAGATGACCCGTAGCGGTGCTCCGGCACTTTTGCCCTGAATATTTTTTTTTTCTTCATCCATCAATATTTGAAAAACGGAAAAAAAACTGAAAAAAAGAGGTTTTCGCATCAAACAAAACGACGGTATTTCTTGTTTTTTCTTGATTTTGTGAACAATTTTGGTGATGGGTGCCTTTTTTCTTAGCTTGAGCACTTGACCCCCAAAATAGCTGTGCCCATGGCTCCACCTTTTGGGGGCGGAGTCAACTTCTCATGGGATTTTGCTCCGGCTCTGTTTTCAGCTGAGTGATTGTGGCAAAGTAAATGACGGCATTTACTTGTGAGCACAAAAAAAAATAAAAAATAGAGAATAAAAGTCGAGCTTCCTGCGATTGAGGGCTGAAGTCTTGCCTCCGATGACACAATTTCGTTCCACCTGGTCTCATCAACGCTTTCCCTCCGCTGATGTTCTGCCCTGCCATGTTCCATCCCATGAGTCTGTATTCAGTCCTCGGTGGAGGATCTTTTTGGATTTGCCGCCCCCCCCCCATCCCTTTTTTGTTTTATTGCAATGACTTCGCCGCTGGTATTTTTCTGCTTTTGAAAATGAACTCTGTTGAGTTTTTCATGTCCACCCCCCCGTGGCTCTTTTCATCTCTTCCCGAGGGAACGCCATGGCGCTGTCGTTTCAATTTACAAGCCAGTAAAGCAGGCATATCCAAAGTGCGGCCCGGGGGCCAAATCCGGCCCGCGGTCGAATTTCATCCGTCCCTCGGCCCCTGTCATAAAATCAGTGCCGTCTGGCCCGCAGGTTGGGCGCAATGGAACACGTGTTGCATTGACTGAGGTCTCGTCGACTGGTGAGTGATGTTTCATAGAGTACTGCTTCCCTCTAGTGGCTAAATGAGTAATAGCATTCATTAAATGAGTAATAGCATTTAGACACTAGAGGGCATCACTCACGAGTTAACAAGACATCACTCCGTGTTTATATTGACTGATATGTCATATTTCAAATTCCTGTTTCAAATGAACCAAAAGAAATTCTTAAGATTGTTGAAATTAAAATAAAAATGGAAATGTGAAACAGACTGGCTTACTAAAATTTGTTGAACAATATTGTTGTTCAATGTAAAGAATGTCAGCCAAGGTCGGCCCCCCGACATTTTACCACGTAAAATCTGGCCCCCTTGGCAAAAAGTTTGGACACCCCTGCAGTAAAGCATCGCGAGCCGCTTTCCTTTCATATCGGTGCATCGTGTAACCTCGTTTTGTATTTGTGATCGTGTCGCGACTTTACATGATTTCACCCTTTACCCAGTTTTCCTTGAAAATTGATATTGCATCCCGTACTGGAGTACTCTCCAACATGTGTACTGATTCCAAATTATGAATATATTAAATTATAAGTCATGATCATCAAAGGGTCCCAAAAGCACTAAAGAGACAACATTTGACAATTAGTCGACAGCAGACGCGGTCTGCTTCTTAGGAAATGGCGCAACTGCTTTCAACAAGTACAGTTTCTGGACATTGGCCTCTCAGCCAACAGAGGGCGCTGCAGGCAAACTCTTCTGTTGCATCATTAGAAACGCCTGATAAATCACTTCCCGTGCGACATGCACCGCAGCAACCGTTTCAAGTCCAGCCAATTAGCTGTACAATTAATTTTCTCAGTCAGCAGTAGGCCACAACCGCTACGTACAATTTCCTTATAAGACCGCCGGAGCAATTTTGTGTGTTTCCGGTTTTGCGGGTACAGCTTGCCCCGGTGTACAGAACAGATCGGTAAAAGCTTTGTTGGATTTTTCCCCAGGGCACAAAACGAGAGAGTGTATCGTTAACTTCCCGTGCATGTTTTTGGAATGTGGGAGGAAACCGGGCAATACCCGGAGAAAACCCGCGCGGCAGTGCAAACTGAAGCCAAAGCAATAAACGCACGCGGGGGTGTCATCGCAGCAGTTAAAAGACATTTCTGCCAGTGGGAATAAAGAACGGTAATTACAGTGCGGGCTCCCAAGACGATCCGCAGAGGAACTCCATGTCGAATGTTCCCCGAAGCGACACGTTACAGCAACGCCAACCGCAGCGGCCCCAAATCACCGGCTAGCGTAAACGTCCACCTTAAAATACACACATCCGTCATTTCAGGAATGCGCTGGAAAACAACAAGGGACAGGAAACTTCCAAGCTCTTTTGGGGGGGGGGTTCCGCAGTATATCTTCAACCATATTTGCATTTGCTTGTTGTTTTTGAAATGCGGGCTAAAAGAAGGGCCAAAAAAAGAAAGAGCGGGCGTCAGCATTACAGATCATAAAATCTGAGAAGATTGTCGTTTTTTCCAAAAACGGTACGCTGTCATTAGGCTGTTTTTATTTTAAGGATGTGAAGAAAGAGAAAAGAATGCAGTCGCGGTCCGAAGAATCTCACGTCGGCTTCCATTTTCGAGTGAGAAAGAAAATCATCCGTGCATGTAGAGCTCGGCGACTTTCGAAACAACCGAAATGAGACCGAGCGGGCGCTTGTGAATCGGCCGCGTGTCCTGCTTACAAAACAGGCCAACTCATCCATCGATTGGCTGTCATCCACATGAACGCACCCGCGGTCGGCCCGGCGGAGCGTAAAGCTCGCCGACAGATCGTTATGATGATCCGCTGCCGTTTGCGACTCCAAGCGCACTGCCCCGGCCGGGGTTCCTGCGGCCTCAGCCTTGTCATACCAAAGTTTGACCACCGGGTGGCGAGAAAGTTCACCTTCTGCTCTGCCGTGTTGATAGAACAATCGCGCGTTAATAAACTCGTCGTGTAAAGATGAGTCAGCAACAAATGGCGTTAAAATGGCTTCTTTTAAAAAAAAATACACTGAGAGAATCGTACAGTAAAGCAGCGGTTCTTCCGCAGGCTCTCGTACGGAGGCGAGCCAAGACCACACACAGAACGGGATTGTTTTGAGAACGTTCTCTTTTCAGGCTGAGGGAAGTTGCCGCTTTGACTTCAAAGGGGAGGCGAGAGAAAAGAGAATATTTGAGAGAAAACTTGCTCAAAAATTGATTTTCTTTCTCTCTCTCGCTCATGTCCTTCTTTCAAACTGCATCCGCTTGAAAACACCAATTGGATGCGTCGGTAGCAAAATATTTATTCATATGATCAATGCCACTTCCCCCCCCCCCCCCCCCCCCAAGTCATATTCACTCGACTCGTTCACCGGGTTGCTCTATGAAGCTTTCCCGAGAAAAATACGGACGTCAATATTCAAGCGAGGGCGGCCCGGTAGTCCAGTGGTTAGCACGTGGGCTTCACAGTGCAGAGGTACCGGGTTCGATTCCAGCTCCGGCCTCCCTGTGTGTAGTTTGCATATTCTTCCCGGGCCTGCGTGGGTTTTCTCCGGGTGCTCCGGTTTCCTCCCACATTCCAAAAAATATGCGTAGCAGGCTGATTGGACGCTCTAAATTGTCCCTAAAGTGTGAGTGCGAATGGTTGTTCGTTTCTGTGTGCCCTGTGATTGGCTGGCAACCGATTCAGGGTGTCCGGAGACGGCTGGGATGGGCTCCAGCACCCCCCGCGACCCTAGTGAGGATCTAGCGGTACGGAAGATGAATGAATATTCAAGCGAGAGTATCAAAGTGCGGAAGAGGAAGGATTCTTGCTGCTGGAGGCTGTAAATTTCCCCATTGTGGGACAAATAAAGGATATCTTATCTTATCTTATCTTATATGGCGACTGATGTTTCTCCTTCCTTTCCACGAAGGACAATAAAGCCCAACAACCTTGTTGACGGGCAAACATCGCAGGCCCCTTTTCTCGACGGACATTTCCTTCCCCGCACACTTGTTGACGGACGCGATGCACATTTTTTTTTTTTTTTACCTCATCGCCGGAAATCAGATGCGAGAACACCTGCGTACCCGTTGGAGCTTTTATTACCCGCGCGGGGCGAATGTAAACACACCTGCAATTGTGGCTGACAGCGACACTTTCACACCTATTGCATAAGAGCTTGGGAAAGAGTGGCTCCATATGCGGTCGGCGCACACTGTTGACTCCTGCTCACAGTCCTGATTTGAAACACCAGAGCTCGTGTGTGTGTGTGTGTGTGTGTGTGTGTGTGTGTGTGTGCGTGCGAAAGACTCGCTTTGCTTTTCACACCGAGGCGTCAGCATCCCAATGTATGTGCTAAGAGATGGGTTGGAAAGCGCGGTCGCTGGACGCCAGAAGGGGGCGATGGAGTGGAAGGAATGAGAGCGATCTTGGGGGCGAAGAAGAAAACGAGGAAAAAGTTTTTCTCGGATTGAAAGTCGGCAAATCTTTTGTTGTTTTGTCGTTGGAACTTTCAAGGCCTTTGCGTGGAAATTGAATTATAACATTGAATGAACATGGGGGGGGGGGGGGAGAGTCATGCCTTTTACATGTTTTTGACTCACTAGAGCTGTCGGGGGGGCTTTCCTTGTAGGCCTGCAGTACCAATTTTGGTGGGGGTGGTGGGGGGGGGGGTTCGACTTCTCCACTCAAGTTGCCCATGAGCATATTTCATATTCAACCTAAACAGGAAGTTCCAGGTACCGCAACAGAATAAATTGATTCTTAACTCCTGGGGACGTTGACCCCCCCACCACCGCCGCCCCACCGCTGTAAAAGTCTTGAACTTTTTACATGAAGTCGAGCACTCCAAACTGATCGATTAATCAACAGTTGAGTATCAAATTCATCGGCAGCCATTTCAAGAGCGGAATAATCGTTTGAAGCATTTTAAATTTTACTTTGAAAAACCCAACCAGTCACCAAATCCGTTTTTTTTTTTTTTTAAATCTGTGCGTCAATCTCGATGATGTGTGATACTTTAATGCCAAATTACATGTTATCCGATTCGTCGATTAGAATCATCGATTCGAAAGATTTTTGCTCGTTCCGTTAGGTTTTTTTTTTTTTTCCCAGATTGTTTCGATTTCACCTGCTCCTCCGTGCACTAATCAATTCATCTTATTTCTGGACCGTATGTTTATGTAATGTACTTTTTTTTTTTAAATCTTTGTACAGTCATTCTACAGAGAGGATGACAAATATGTAGTAAGCCATAAACAGAATGTGACCCGCCTTGGCGTCAACTTTGCCCGAAAGGAAAAAAAAAAACATACTCAAAAATCCGCCCGAGAACAATCTAAAAGAGCGGAAGCCGCAATGGTAAACCAAAAACTCACCTTGACGTAGTCCACGGCGGCATCCAAAGCGGCGGCTGTCGGCTCCCTGGGGAACGCAGAGAGAGAAAAGGCCCGGTTGAGTGAGCACATCTTGTCCCTCGCTTGCTGCTGGTGGTTTTCCCCACCAACACCAACAAAAACTGTCCTTGTTGTTCCCCGGCTTCCTTTTCTGCCTCCTATGGCAAACGTCCCAATCCCGCTTGGTGATGTTGCTCCTCAAAGAAGTCTTCTGATACATTCACTCAGTCCCAAGCGGGCATCTCTGCCGGCTCGTAAAACGTGTCAAGGGGGGGGGAAGGCGAGCGGCGTGTAGCTTCTACCCGCGGTTGACGAGAAGGGAGAGGAGAAAAAAGTTCATACTGAGCCGCTTGGAACTCGAGTCTTTGGGTCCCATTCCCTTGCCTCACTCTCTCTCTCTCTCTCTCTCTCTCTCTCTCTTCATCACCCCCCCTCCCCCCACCCCATGACTTGCTCCCTCTCCTCACCATCATCATCATCATCATCATCACGCCCACCCTTGTGAGTCCACTGACAATTTCACACACAAGCGAGGGCACACAACGCTGGCAAAACACAGATGCATTGCCTGTTCTTCAACCACCCCCCCCCCCCACGCCGCCCCCCCCCCCCCCCCCAGTAGCATCGAGCCACGAAACACTTTGAAATGATTGTGTTCCCAAGTGCAGACCTTGTGCGGGGAGGCTTAGAGCCGAAAGAGCTCATTAGCTCAAATCCCCCCCCCCACCCCCCGCACCCCCGCCGGACGACAACGAATGAGGTTGCCGGTTAAAGTCCCTTTAAGCTTCCTCTTGTTGTTCCCACGGGAATATTAGCATAGGGCCGGTACTTAACTAAGCAAACATGTTGAGCCGCAAACGCTGTCGGCTTTGAATATCGAAAGGGATTTCGTGACGTAAGAGAACAGAAGGCGCCATTCACCCCCGCCCCAAAAAAAATGTCTGCTCATTATTTGTATTCCCTCTCCATTCTAGAACTTTCCTGAGAAGCATTTGGGAAGCCTTTCTTTTCGAGGTTCCCCAAAAACAAGATGGAACATATGGATTTAACTAGTGCGGGGGGGGGGAACCTCAAAATCCAAATTATATATATGCACTCTGGAGCTTTCTCACAATCGCTGTTCCATAAACGCACCACAAAGTGGGCCCAGCCCAAAAGGAGTTATTTCCACCTACATGTGACGTGTTTGCGTACATATAATTTGATTTTTTAATTTTATTTTTTTTTATGGTGCCACTGCATTTAATCATTATCACTTGTGATAGTGTGACGCTAACGTTGGACACTCCCCACACGCTTGGCTTGCCCAAAAGTACTGAAAAAAAAGAGTCGGAATGTGGAGGTTGAACACTGTGTGGCCTTGCAGTCGGCGCAAACTAACCGCAGCCAACTTTGACTCTTTCAGTCTGCTCATTTTGCGGACATTTTCTGCTTGCATGAGCGACCTGCTCCACAAAGCGACAACGCCGGAGATGGAGTCAAAAGTGGAAAAGGGGGGGGGAGGCTGCTCTCGCCGCAGTCTTTTCCTGGCTTCTGTTGTTCTTTTTGCCTCCCCGCATGACAATTAACATCACCGCATGTGGCCGACTTTACCATGGGAGGAAACCGTACGAGCTTGCGTGTGGCGAGGGAAAGTGGAACTGCGGAATTACGGAAAGGCGAGGCGATGCAATATCACTAGGCAGCCAGCAGATGGCAGTATCTAACATATTCCAGTACCGTCCAGTGCCGAGGTTGAGTCAAACGAGTGGACCGGCAGGGCCGCTCAGTAAGTTTGGCTCCAGGTGAATAATTGAAAAAGTCGGAATACTAAATTTGCTATTTCAAGGTGACCCCACCGCACACGTACGCTTTGCGCATTTTACTCCACGTTCTTTGAACGGTGGTTGTTGGTTTTTTTTTCTTCTTTCTTCTTTCTACCTACATTCTTGCTGCTGGAGGCTGTAAATTTCCCCAGTGTGGGACAAATAAAGGATATCTTTAAGTTGAAAAGGAGTTTCATGTTGCGTCAAATTGTCAAAAGAAACGAGAATGGAGACGCGGCTGACAATTTAAACGCATCTTTTTGTTGATTTACAGAAAGGCGCACGTGTCAGGCGCTCTCCAACTTTTTCTTTTCAGTCTGCTGTCCTCCGCCTCCTTCTTATCTCCTCACTTGGTGGTCTGCGAAGGTGCCCCCCCCCCTGGGGTCAGCAGAAAAGCAAAGTGACCGATCGGGAGCTTGAGCAACATAAGGTCAGGGGTCAAAGGTCAGGGCGAGCAATGGAAGGTCACTGGCCACTGCTTGCATAGCAATGACATACGCTCCCTTATCTTTTTATAGAAAGTAGCAATTAGCGTGAAGTAGCAATTTTCAAATCATGACATCGTGGCGTTCGAGACATCAGGAGGGCTGTGGAAAATAATGCTTTTCACTTCATTTATTCCTGAATAGCAAATGACACACTGTAGTGAAGTGTAGTAATTAAATGGTCTTCCACTAGAGGGCAGAAGGTACAATAAATCTTTGTATCCATTTGTTGCCGTTCATCCAAAAGTCAGAGCTTCCTGCAAGTAAGGCCCAGATTTAACACCGGGTAAGTCCAAATTTTTCAGTAAATTAAAATTAGACCATCATGGATCCAGTATGTTCATCTGGTGTTGCGCCTCTGTGGCGAGAGGAGAACCTTCCAGGACGATCATCTGTGCAGCTGGCCAGATGGAAGCCGATTTTTGTAAAAGGCTAGCCCGTGTGGCGTTTGCCAAAAGGCTCCGAAAGGACTGTCAGATGATGAGAAATGAAATGCTTTGGTCTGATGAGACAAAGACTCGAGTCTTGGGCGTGACTGCCCAGACATGGTGTTGAGAGGGTACCAGTCACCGCTCATCACCTGACCAAAACCTTCGCGACCGGGAACGGTGAAGCATGGTGACCGCATCATGCCTGGGGGATATTTATCAGTGGTAGGAACTGGAAAACTTGAGGCCACGATGACTGCAGCAACGGATGGAGACGTTCTGGATGGAAACCTGCTCCAAAGGGCTCCAAAGTCTAAGACTGGGGTGAAAGTTTACAATGGCACCTGCACCGGTCGAAGGTTCCCCCGGACTAATCGTCAAGCTATATGTCAGCACGATATCAAATGTATCCAGAGCGGAAGGCAGAAAGATGGAGTACGGAGACAAAGAGTTCACAGTACTCTGTGATCTGGCCCGCCACACCCTGACCTACAAAGGTAACCCAGATGCCGGGGGGGGGGGGCTATGAACACGCTCCTATGTGCTCATAGCCGGCTACATCAGATACAGTCATCCGTAATCCTACACTAGCCACGGAAAGATGGCAAGACCCGATGAAGGATGAGAGGCGTTTTTGTGCAAGCTCTTCTCTCTGAAGTCGAGCTAAGCGCCAAAGGATTCTCTTGGCCGTCTTCTTCTTACTGTCCGGTGTAAGGGGGGGAACCTCTATCTCCAGGCAGTGGCGGACCTAGCTACAGGTGCGCCCCTGTGCGACCCTCTTTTGTCCACAGATGTCCACAGAATCGGAGAGGACCCAAAACAGAATCGGGCACTTTGACCCGCACTCTCAATCCAGCATAGAAACCAATGCGAGTAAACCACCAGAAGCATCCATCCATCCATCCATTCTCCGAACCGCTTGATCCTCACTATGGTCGCGGGGGGTGCTGGAGCCTATCCCAGCCGTCTTCGGGCAGTAGGCGGGGGACACCCTGAATCGGTTGCCAGCCAATCGCAGGGCACACAGAGACGAACAACCATCCACGCCCACACTCACACCTGGGGACAATTTAGAGTGTTCAATCAGCCTGCCATGCATATTTTTGGAATGTGGGAGGAAACCGGAGCACCCGGAGAAAACCCACGCAGGCCCGGGGAGAACATGCAAACTCCACACAGGGAGGCCGGAGCTGGAATCGAACCCGGCACCTCTGCACTGTGAAGCCGACGTGCTAACCACTAGACTACCGGGCCGCCCTCCACCAGAAGCAAAGCGAGCTTATTGTTTTGAGCGTTATCTAGTTTGGATTTCTGCAGAGGCGTACTTGGCGGAGGTCAGGACTCTACCACATGCGGCGTTCTATTTATCATCATCCGGCAGAACCGCTTTGTTTTTGCAGGTGCGCTCAGCGTCGCGGTTCCAGAGTCCATATTATTGTTTGATTTGCTTACCCGTAACTGTGGAAGTCGTCGCTAATATTTCGGGCCGGCGGCGAACTCGTGGGCTGAGGGACCCGTGTTGGGCTCCCGCTAAGCACCGAGTGAGTGTGATGCTCTCTGGGGTCCCAAGTGTTGGCGGAGCCTCCCTTCTTACGTCGAGGAAGAGTTCCATGAATGGAGATGTGCTGGTAAGAAGCTGCGGGGAACTCCGATCCAGCGAGACTAAGGAAGATAGAGGGGGGTGGGGGGGGGATAAGTCTTTTGCTTCATAGTTCTTTGAATAATATCAAGTAGGAGTTAAAAGAGGCAGTCTGGCCCACCTTGGTCTTGAGCTGAGAAGGTCCATCGAGGAGGTAACGGAGGCTTGCATCTTTCTTGAGGCGCAGCGACTCCCAGCGGGAGTCGCGAGCGCAGGGACGCGGATATGCGACGTGCCTCCTAGCGTGTGATGCGCGTGGAGCGACCTAGGCAGGCTGGCAAAACGCCCCTCGGCCATCATCCTCCACTCTGCGCGACAAAGCGCAAACCATCAGTTTGATTGTGAGAACGCGTCTTTGTCAGGAAATGAATCTCTTTTGATAAACCGACAAAGGCGCCGGTCTGTGTGTGAATTCGGCCAGGTGACTAAACGCTCTCTCGTATTGAATGACGGCTATTTGATACGGTTGAGGTCAGGGCTTCTCCACTTTACGTAAAAGGGGCAGAAAATGATGAAGTGTCGCCTGGACTGCGTATCCTCATTAGGACGACTGCCTCGAGCAACACACGGACTACATGCGGTCCACATAGCTGGAGCACAGATTCAAACCCGGAATCTTGGAACTATGAAGCGTACCCGCTAACCACTGGCTTGCTGTTCTGCTGACAGTGAGAAAATGCCGAATATATCATCACATATGACCTTTTCAGCGACCTGAGGGTCAACATAGAGTAACGTAACGTAAGTCTTTACTGCTTGACATCATATCTGACACGGTTATCTGCTCTGAAATACACACACACACGTACACACTCACACACACACACACACACACACACACAAGAAATGTTTTGCACACATGAAGAGAATGAGCGCAACAGGTGTCGGCGCAGCCATCCATATGCTAGCACAGCCTTTGGCATTGTCATGGACAATAAAGCATGCATTCCCCCTCAGGGTGATCATTCCTGCCCTTTCATGACATCATGACAGGCATCGGTTTCAAATGTTGGGTTCCGCGAGTCCCTTCCAAAGGCGGCTCAAGGGATTCGTGCGTTTTATGGGTGACCGTCTGAATACTAACCCAGGTTGTGAGGCAGACGTCGCATCACAATGGCTGTTGTCACGGAATGATCGGGATAAGATAAGCGGGCGTGGCTTTATGAATTCTGCATTTTGAATTGGACGTGTATAAATAGGCTGCATGGGGCGGGCAGGGAAAAGAATGGTTAGAAGAAACGCCGGTATTCTAAACATGAGAGGCGGGTCAATTCCAGTGTGAGGTTAGTTAGATTGTGTGGCAGCCATCAGATTAAAAAAATAAGTGAAGATTAGCCCCGAATTAATATTATATTGAATCGGTTTGAACCTGAAATATCTCGTTTTTAGTGCACTAAACTGGATGTAGTTTGAAAAATTACAAATCAACATTCCATGTCCCAAGAGCTAGCTTCTGCAGCCGAGGATCGGACCGCCAGGGTCCCCGCCTTTGGCTGCCGCCCAGCTCACATCGAGAGGAGCCAGATGAGGTGGCTTGGGCATCTGATTCGGATGCCTCCTGAGCGCCTCCCCGGTGAGGTGTTCCGGTCATGTCCCACCGGGAGGAGACCCCGAGGAAGACCCAGGACACGCTGGAGAGACTATGTCACCCAGCTTGCCTGGGAACGACTCGGGATCCCCCGGGGAGAGCTGGACGAAGTAGCTAGGGAGAGGGAAGTCTGGGCTTCCCTGCTAAAGCTGTTGCCCCCGCGACCCGGCCCCGGATAAGCGGTAGATTATGGATGGATGGATGGATGGACAAATCAACATATTCTGTTTTTATTTACGTTTTGACACAACTCTCGTCGAGAATATCTTTGTTTGTTTTTTGTTTGTTTATTGAACATAAAACATGTACAGTAATAATTTGACAGAAAATAAGGTAGATAAAAAAGTAAAAAGAAAGAAATCAGTCTTCATTCAACACAGTTATTATGTTCAAGGGAGTATTATGTTATTAAATAATAATAACATAATTATAACACAGTTATTATGTTCAAGGGAGTAGGATGAAGTAAAAAAACTTATCTAGTCCTACCCCGTTATGTGTTTATATCTACTAAATCATTTTTATATCAATCAGAAAAGAAAAAGTAAGAAGAAGTCTCCATCTTTACCCTTAACCGTGATATTTTTACAACTTTTGGTTTGTATCGGGATTCTATACATCCTCACCCTGGCACTCTTGTGTCAATTTTCTCTTGTATTCATAATGGATATTTCAATACCTTTCTCTATTTATCAACTTAGTTCTGATTAATCATTATATTTAATGTTTAGAATTGATCATTTTAACTCTGATTGATGTAGGTTGTTTGTACTATTTTTTTGAATTTGTTTTTGAACTCAGCAAGCGATTTACTCATTTTTAGGTCCGTTTCGAGATTATGCCACAGATTAACACCTTTGCGAGATACACTTCTTTGCTTTGATGTTTCTTCTTGTTTTGAGTTTTTTTGAATAAGTTGCTACCTCTTAATTCATAGTTGCTTTCTCAAATTTCAAAAAACTTCTGAATGTTTTGGCAGAGCAGGTTATTGTGTGCTTTTCACATTAATTGGGCCATTTTAAAGTCAACCAGGTCATAAAATGTCAAAATTTCTTGACTTATGCGCGCGGGGTTTCTGTCAGCCGGCTGAGAAGTGATGTTGGCAGCAACAAATTGCAGAGGAAAAACCGTTTGGCACCGATGGAAATCTGAACTGGGCTCCTGACAAATTCCCCCACTGCGTGACGATGATGACTCGACGACGTACTATTGTCTGCATTGGAATCACTCATCATGCCGCGCTTCATCATCATGCCAAAATATCGCCCCGTTTCCAGACACACCGACGAGATGGTGGAAAGAGATTTCACGGTTCCCGTGTCGACACCCCCGCCCATGGTTGAGTTCAGACAATGGAAGTCATTGAGACTTGCGCACTCCTCGGTGTAGACGATGCTGAAGAAGCTCACTCTGACCATATGCAACCTGCCCCCTTCAACTACAGTTTTTACGCTATTCAAACAGGAAGGAGAGCAATGTGGCGGGGGGTGGTAGGGGGGGGGGGGGCGGCTTGGGAGCCCTTCTATTGAGATGACAATGCCAATTAAAATGCAAAGACAGGTTGAGTATCAGGCACAGCTGACCGCTCCGTGCCTTCCCCGCATGACAAGCAACGTTTATTCACCCCAACAAAAACCACCGTAAAACCAATTCAGGTCCAGCGGAGGCACGCTGGGTCAGACTGGGGATTCCTGCGAGGGGCACAATGGCGACAAGAGGACCTATTATAAGACCCCCGGGGACGGTCAGCTGTGTGTGTGTGGCCCTGACCATCTGCTAGGCTTGTGTTGCACCCCCTGCGCCACAACTTAGACCTTTCGGGGAGAAAGGAGGACTCTCAGCCAATGAATTCACACACGGCGGTCAGTCTGGTACAAGTTGCAAAGTTGCACTGTGTACTTTGACAAAGTGTGCTCTGAAGCCATAACGCCGGTTTTCAGATCTTTAGCGAACTTCAGGCCACGTAGATTAAAAAGTCTCCCGCGTGATTGTACACATCTGTGGGGAAAGGTTGAATCGAGGCAATTGCACTCTTGTTTGTTGAAGACGTTTCACCTTTCATCCAGGAGACTGCTTTTTTTTCAGTCTCCCTGTTTATGGCTCTGGTGGTGTATGCCTGGGGGGGGCAAAGGAAGAGCATTCCTTTGTGGATTCATGAACCAAGCAAGTGCCTTTTTAGTGAAGCGTCTCTTTGCCTGCGCCTCCATCAAATTCCCCCAAAATTGCATTGCAAACCCCTGCGCCACAACTTAGACCAGCTTTTACTGGGTCTCAAGTCTAGTCTGCTTTCAGTCACTCAATGGTCAGGTGCATCGGGGGGGGGGAGTGTACTAAAAAAAAAAAAACCTCCCTTGGTCTACCGGAACGCCCAGCATGGCAAAGCGCACCCTGCCAAAATTTCCAAACACAGTGACCGAGTCACAGACATGAAAATGAGCCCGTTTTTATGGGCAAGATTTTATTTGCTCGATGAAAGACCTCAAGAGCAAAATTCCTTCCTCTTCTATGTCTGTGGAAGCGAAGAGATACCAGATATGATTGACTGTATGTTCAAGTTTGATTTCATTCATTCATTCATCTTCCGAGCCACTTGATCCTCACTAGGGTCGCGGGGGGGTGCTGGAGCCTATCCCAGCTGTCTCCGGGCAGTAGGCGGGGGACACCCTGAATCGGTTGCCAGCCAATCGCAGGGCACACAGAAACGAACAACCATTCGCACTCACACTCACACCTAGGGACAATTTAGAGCGTCCAATCAGCCTGCCGCGCATGTTTTTTGGAATGTGGGAGGAAACCGGAGCACCCGGAGAAAACCCACGCAGGCCCGGGGGAGAACATGCAAACTCCACACAGGGAGGCCAGAGCTGGAATCGAACCGGGTATCTCTGCACTGTGAAGCCGACGTGCAAACCACTGGACTACCGGGCCGCCCAAGTTTGATTTCAGTGGCAGACAATTTTTTATAATCGAGCCAAACTTGTGCTCTTGGACTATGTAGTGTCCATGTGGCCATGTTTGTTTTGGGCATGGCGTCAACTATCCTTCTGACGTACGGCAGCTCTTTTTGCAGTACGAGAAGCTCCTTTCATTCAATAACCAATAAAACCTTTCATAAGATAAGATAAGATATCCTTTATTTGTCCCACACTGGGGAAATTTACAGCCTCCAGCAGCAAGAATGTAGGTAGAAAGAAGAACAAAAAAAATTGAAACAGTACACTCGGCATTGGGTGGGAAACGAAGTCCACATGAGCAGAAAGAGGAAATGGCAGCGTTGACGTTTAGACAGCAGGCAGCTCATTGAGGGGAGAGGATTACTCGCAATAAAACGCAGATGACCACCATATCTGCTGTACTATTACGCTTGTCGCTCAAAGCATCATGACAGGCTGTCATAAATTGAATACTCAAAAGTTGGCGATTATAAAGAGGCAGTGGAAGCACGTTGCAGTGTTCGGGCTGTCGAATGCCGATGCTCTCCATGTCCAAACGCCACACAAGACAATAAGGGAAGACCGTCCGGCGCAAACAACAAGATGCTTTGGGACTGCGGCGTTTCCTCCGGCTGGCTCAAAGCGTCTTCCTGCTTTGGCCTTGGCGCAAAACATTTTGCACGCACACACACAAGCGCATTAGTCAAACCAACCCTGGCCCGAAGCGAACAATGGGAGCAAGTGTCACATGACTGCGGGCGGTTCAGAGCGAGCCTTTGTTTGGAAGACAGAAAGAAGTGTCCTACTGCGCTCTTCACTACGTGGGCCCACCAGTGTGTGTGTGCGTGCCTGTGTGTGTGTGTGTGTGTGTGTGTGTGTTTGTATGCCTATTCTTGTGAGGACCACTGTGATTATAAGACCAACGTAGTGAGGACATTTTTGACAAGTGAGGACATTTAGGCCAGTCGTCACAAGTTTTTCATTCTAAAGTGTGTGCGTGTGTGTGTGTGTGTGTGTGTGTGTGTGTGTGTGTGTGTTGTATTCATGTGGCCGCTATTAAAGCCCACAGCAGTAGCTGCCATTTAACTTGCGTGCGAACTCTCACACGCAAATTCACGCGCTCGGCTTGGTGCAAAGACCCGTCCGTCCTTATTTGACGTGGAGCCGATATCCCTTAAACTTCACCGCTCGCTTCTATTCCAGCCCACCAATGCCGCCCGTGTCCGTTTATTCCGATGATTGGACTTTTCCCGGCTAACTGGTCAAATGGTTTCAAGCCTCGGGTTTTTGATAGCGTAGTGGTTGTCGATTCGTCTGACTTTGGTACAGGCAGCGAGCGCGAGTTCAGTTCCCACCCGGTGACAAAGTGTGCACTGAGTGGGTATTTGTTTGGGGAGCAGACCAGGTCCAGGCTGAGATCTGGCTTTTGTCCAGAGTCAGCTGGGAACGGCTCCACATCTTTGTGACACCGAAGCAGTCTAAAAAAACGGAAGGCCGGGAATTGTGAGCCTCGTTTTTTTGTCGGGCTTTTCATTGAAGTGAATACGAATGGAACAGCTGCAAGTGGCGATGGACTTTGAGGCAAACACGTCTTTGACATGACGTTTGTCGGTCTTGGTGTCATTTCCAGTCCGTAGATCTACATTCAGACAACTAAAATGTACTTCAAATGCCATTTCGTGAATTTTAAATTAGTTGTTGTAGAAATATCAGCTACCCGGTCCCGCTACAGCCAGAAGCAAACTCACACACACCCGCGCGCACACCCGCACGTCCATCTCCGTCAACATCTCGCGGGTGCAAGGCGCAATTCGCAAACCCCAAAAGAAAACAAATCACAATCAAGGTCTTATCTCTATTCTTGTAATGATTTCCTTCCGGGGGCTGAAATCGCAAACTCACCCAAGCTCAGCTACACCCAGCGCCTCGGGATGTCCACTTAGTGTGCCCCCTCACCCCCCACCCCTTGGAAATTTTAAAAAATCTGACCGTAAAAGCCACTTTTAGGAAGAAGTCTTCATTCATTTGGCAATCGCCAGAGAAATGCTGAAAAGTGAGTGAGTGAGTCCTTCTGACTTCAGCTCCCAAAGCAGCAGCGACAATCAAAGATGAGCGCAACCCGAAGAGGAGATGACCTTCACCAGAACTTCAATCCTCCTGACGCCGCATGCTCGCGGGGTCGTGCGTGCAACACTTACCCGTTCCCGGCAGCAGCCTCCTTCGGACACTTTGCCGTGTTGGTTCTTTATATTCTTCCCAGGCTCATAGTTTGTTTTGAATGAGGACAAGCAACTCTCACGCTGCCTCAGACAGGCAACAACAAGCAGCGGCGCACTATGGCAAGCTCTGCCCTCCTCTCCCCCCCCCCCCTCCCCCCTCTGGGGAGTGATTTGTGAGCCCAGGCCCCCCCCCCTCCTCCTCCTCCTCCTCATCTACTGTGCAAGGAGGAGTTTCCTTCTTTCTCTTTTAGCCAAGTTGTGTCTAGCGCCACCCAGCCCCCCCCCCCCGACCGCCCAGCCCCCTGCCTCTCATCTCTTCTTCTCTGTCTTCCCCGCACAGCCCCATATTTCACTGCTCTCAGTCTTTTTGCGCGGGACCTCTTCCACCCGCACCACCGCCAACTGGCCGGGTGCTCGAAGACCTCCACGTTGCCACGCGCAGCCAAAAGCGGGAACAAGAAACGCACCGTTTGGACTTGTTTGAGCAACTCGGGTCACACTTCGAGGAAGTTGAACCGCTTGAGTCATTGTTGACAAATGTGTATTAGTCAGCGCGCGGTGTATTATTATCTTCATCATCATCATCATCATCATACGGGCGTTAGAAATGGAAGGTTGATTGATATGTTACCGGGCCAAACCGATAAAAGTCTTTTCGAGAGAATGACGTGAAAAGACAAGTGCAAAAGGTCATCCTAAGGACTATAAAATCCCCCCCTGCATCCTGAAATTAATGCCGATAAAACAACTTCATGACACCGACGCCGTATTGTACGGCGCCTGTTGCCACAGTTTAGCCGCGACCACGCTAGCAACGGTGAGAGCTATTCGGATGACTTTTCAAAGGAAGTTTATCTGATGCCAATGACAGCCCGACGCCGACGCCGTTCCCAACGGTCACTCAAATGTGCCGTTTGAGTGGTTGTGACGTCGCTTCGGCCAACAAGCGGCGCGCTAACGAGCTTGTACGTTGCAGGTGTTAGCTTGGCATGCTAATGACAACCCCCTCAACAGCAACATTCATTCATTCATTCATCTTCCGAGCCGCTTGATCCTCACTAGGGTCGCGGGGGGTGCTGGAGCCTATCCCAGCCGTCTCCGGGCGGTAGGCGGGGGACACCCTGAACCGGTTGCCAGCCAATCACAGGGCACACAGGGACGAACAACCATTCGCACTCACACTCACACCTAGGGACAATTTAGAGCGTTCAAGGAAACCGGAGCACCCGGAGAAAACCCACGCAGGCCTGGGGAGAACATGCAAACTCCACACAGGGAGGCCGGAGCTGGAATCGAACCCGGCACCTCTGCACTGTGAAGCCGACGTGCTAACCACTAGACTACCGGGCCGCCCTCCACCAGAAGCAAAGCGAGCTTATTGTTTTGAGTGTTATCTAGTTTGGATAGGGACAATTTAGAGCGTTCAATCAGCCTGCCATGCACATTTTTGGAATGTGGGAGGAAACCGGAGCACCCGGAGAAAACCCACGCAAGCCCGGGGAGAACATGCAAACTCCACACAGGGAGGTCGGAGCTGGAATCAAACCCGGTACCTCTGCACTGTGAAGCCGACGCGCGAGGAAACCGGAGCACCCGGAGAAAAGCCACGCAGGCCCGGGGAGAACATGCAAACTCCACACAGGGAGGCCGGAGCTGGAATCGAACCCGGTACCTCTGCACTGTGAAGCCCACGTGCTAACCACTGGACTACCGGGCCACCTTCAACGGCAACAATCGAAATAAATACACTTTGCAACACCGTCATATTGTATCTGTTTGGACAGCCGGTTATAGAAATAATCAAACGTGTTAGTTTAGCACAGTATGTATTATTTTTATTTTTTTTCCTGTCTCGGCACACCCACCTGGTGCTCTCTTCAAAACAGGAAAAGTGCAAGTAAAGGAGTGGCCGAGACAAAGAGGGCAACTTTCAACCATCATGTTTTGTCGTGTTATGGGAGCATGAAAAACTTGGACAAACCTGACCAGATGGTAAAAAAAAAATGGATCCCAGCAAATCAGGGTGTTATACTCGGGTATGGAGAACTTGTTTGGGCTGATTTTAGGAGGCCATATTGTACGCGGGATGTTCGGCGCGTGGGTGAGTGTCTGGAGCCCCCCAGGGACAACACTCTCTCTTGCCTTTGTCCTCCAGTTCCTTTGTTTTGTCTCATGTTGATAACACGCACACCTGAAAAATCGAATATCAACAAAACGGAATCGGCGAGACCAATTGTGAGGCGAATGCTTTCTCCTCACATGCAGAATTTGAGTCCATATTTCTGAGCATCGCTTGCATCTGATTTTATACAGACGTGTTTAAAAAATTGCAAGCATGTGTGTGGGGGGGTTGGGGGGGGCGTGGTACTTCCAGGAACCCTGCGGTGAGTCAGGTTGTAAAAAAATAACAGACAGTCATGACACCTTCGCTTTGTGTAAACTGTAAAGTACCGGTACTGCCTATCTTCTCTTCTTTCCATTCATGAAGGGGGCATCTCCCGTATATCATTTTCAGAGAATACGATCATTACATAATATTGTACATGTGATTATAAACAATCGATGGAAACTTAATACACATCAAACACGGACGAAAGCCTCTTCAAATCGTCGGATGCCGCTTCATCAATGATCGGGTGGAGGGCTGCGGATGGCCCCGCCCTTCTTTGCACAAACGTGACGCACAGACGTCGCATTTCCTTCACATATTTTTAGACTTGATGTTGGATTAACGGCACTCGTACTCCTTTTCCACAAAAATAAAAAATAAAAAATAATAATAAGAAGAAGAGGCGGCCCGGTAGTCCAGTGGTTAGCACGTCGGCTTCACAGTGCAGAAGGTACCGGGTTCGATTCCAGCTCCGGCTCCCTGTGTGGAGTTTGCATGTTCTCCCCGGGCCTGTGTGGGCTTTTCTCCGGGTGCTCCGGTTTCCTCCCACATTCCAAAAATATGCATGGCAGGCTGATTGAACGCTCTAAATTGTCCCTAGGTGTGAGTGTGAGTGTGGATGGTTTGTTCGTTTCTGTGTGCCCTGCGATTGGCTGGCAACCGATTCAGGGTGTCCCCCGCCTACTGCCCGGTGACGGCTGGGATGGGCTGCAGCACCCCCCCGCGACCCTAGTGAGGATCAAGCGGTTAGGAAGATGAATGAATGAATGAATGAAATACGTAAAGTGGAGGGCGGCCCAGTAGTCCAGTGGTTAGCACGTGGGCTTCACAGTGCAGAGGTACCGGGTTCGATTCCAGCTCCGGCCTCCCTGTGTGGAGTTTGCATGTTCTCCCCGGGCCTGCGGTGGGTTTTCTCCGGGTGCTCCGGTTTCCTCCCACATTCCAAAAATATGCATGGCAGGCTGATTGAACACTCTAAAATTGTCCCTAGGTGTGAGTGTGAGTGCGAGATGGTTGTTCGTCTCTGTGTGCCCTGCGATTGGCTGGCAACCGATTCAGGGTGTCCCCCGCCTACTGCCCGGAGACGGCTGGGATGGGCTGCAGCACCCCCCCGCGACCCTAGTGAGGATCAAGCGGTACGGAAGATGATGAATGAATAATAATAAGAACAATAATGCGCTGTTAGCATCTGCTGGGCAATTTAGCATAGCATCGAACTAGAACTAGCACAAGCGCTGCGGAAAGGTGCCCGTCAAAAGATTTGAACCCTGAACATCCGAACTTATGAGAGAGACACGCTCGGCACTAATAATTTCATCCATCTCTTCCTGTGGCAAGGAGAGCCGCAGAACTCTCTCTTCCTTGTTCCGCTCCCAAACGTTGCGGCTAACGAGTGCAACGAGGTCGCAAGTTCCGCTTCTTCTCCGGGGCATCTACTGTACATGGCACCAACGTGCTCTGTATACTGCGCCTCCTTCATTTAATCTCCAGCCCATCCTCCCTCTTCTCCCTTCCGCCGGTTGCGTTCGCGTTCCTCCTCCTCCGGTCCGTGTTGCCCGACAGAACAGACTGTACGAACATCCTTGCGTTATCCGAAACGTGCTATGTGTCAACAACAAATTGTTTGGCCACTCCTCATTCCTCTTGCTTCACAGACTCAGGAGCAAAAAAAAAAATTGCTCAAAATCTACTGAAGTCACAGTCCAGAGCTGATTCTCAGTTTCCTGAGTTTAATGACTCATGTCAACTTCCTGATACCGCGTGCTTGGCACATGACTGTCAGAAGAGAATTGCGATGAGGAAATACTCCAAATCCGTAACGAGCCACTGGAACTGTCCATTTTCCTTTGCTACGGGTGTGATGGACCACGGGGGTGGGGGGGGGGGGGGTTAACCTCGGACCAGGATTGGACCAAGGAGAGTCTTGCCGACGGTGAAGACGACTTCTTGTCTATATGTGATTGACTGGTGACCAAAGTCGGCTGGGCTAAGCCACCAAAAAACGTTTTTACCAGAACAGCAATATAAAGTGCCCGTAGGACACAAATTCAATTCAGCAACGAATTTAATTCAAATATAGACAGTAGAAACCTCAATTTACCAACGGCCTCCGCATTTAACTTGACAAGCAATTTAAAACACGTGTCAATACAAAGTAACATCCCACAAAACGGCGAGAGACTTGCTGTCCTTTGGTTTCTGACTCATAACGTTTCGGATAAGTCTAATTCCTGGGAGTGGATCGACACTGTTTTGACAGATGCTAGATTACAGATGACATCGTGTGTGTAAAAAAAAACACACACACACACACAGACTGTCTGAGGAAGATATTTACACCACATACAGCAAGTACACGGAATACTGCGGAGTTCAACACAGATCATGCCGTAGAGGAAATTATCTTTGTGGGGCTTTCCTCTACAACGGCAGAAAGTAATCTCGCAGCTTGATCGGATATCGGGCGAACATCCTGTGCTTACACAAACACATAACGTCAAATATAAATATAAATAGGCGCACGCTCTACATGGCTGCTGTCCAAGCAGGAAATTGACATACGTTTATAAGGAACCGCAAGATCTTCACTTGCGGATCATGATTGAATATTGGCCAGGGCGATCACAGTTTGTCGCAGTGAAACGGGCAGCTGGAGACAACCGGTGTTTGGTGTTTGTGTGTGAAAACAACTACTTCCTATCCCCCACCAACCGTGCCGCAACCCAAATTAATTCACGACGATGATAATAATGATTTCAATGGACCGGTTTTGTCAATGATTCAGAGGGTAACGATACATACGCCTTCGGTGATGCCTCGATGATGAAGTCAATAATTCGATGTCAATCCATATTTTGCGTTGCGCTTTCACAAAAGACTTCTTTGTCTGGCGCAGTCTCGAAAACCGCTTGTACTCATGCAAAATACGACATGATATTCCCGGAATGTGGACGCTATCGATAGGACACGTTCCGTATATGAGAAAAATGTGCAAGTGATGATTCACAAGCAAGCGAGTCAGCCGCCTAAGAGCTTCTTGCTTCAGGTTCTCATCCACTTTCCGCGAATACGTCTTGCCGTCTCGCCTCTAATTGGGAGCACGTGTGCCATAATAATGTCGTTTTAAATACATACGCAGGCGTCACTCTCGAACGACTCGTATATCTTAAGGTGGAATGAAAAAGCCTCGAGGAGAGAGTCTAAATATAGACGTGTGTGTGTGTGTGTGTTTTGAATTGGGAAGGTGCTCTCGCCGGAATGCTCTTATCGGGGTTAAATGTTGCCTTGACATTTTCTCAGGATGCTTGGTTTGTGTGTGTGAGCGTGTGTGTGTGTGTGTGTGTGTGTGTGTGTGTACTTCTTAGGGAACATAAATCTGTTCACATTGTGGGGACGGGCATCCCTAAAGCGAGTGTCTGAAATGTGTGTCATCGGGCCTTTGAGAAAAGAGGTGTTGAGATGCGCGTGTGTGTGTGTGTGTGTGTGTGTGTGTGAGTGTGTGTGTGTTGCTGCTGCATAAATCTGGCCTGTGTGTTTAATGACAGGAATGGCAGGCTGATAATGCCATGGTAGTTGGCGACTGAGCAACTTGAAGCAGAGGTTGTTTCACCTCAGCAACGGCCCTTAAAGTGTCCGGCGTGCCACCGGCTAAGAATTTGAAAGAAGGGGGGGGGGGGGGGTGGGGGGGGGGGGGGGGAAAGGCTTTTTGGTAGGCAAGCAGTGAAAAGCTCATGTGAGAAGTCATCATCGCATGAAAGAGACGAACAAATGAAAAATCCGAATTGTACATGTTCTGTACTATTTGTTTTGTTTTGGTTTCAATGGCCGTCACGGGAAAGTCCCGTTGCATTGAAATGTAGGCTGGAGAGAAGGTGTTGTCATTTTAACCCGCACGATATCATATCTTTTATTCATTCATTCATTCATTCATCTTCCGAGCCGCTTGATCCTCACTAGGGTCGCGGGGGGTGCTGGAGCCTATCCCAGCTGTCTCCGGGCAGCAGGCGGGGGACACCCTGAATCGGTTGCCAGCCAATCGCAGGGCACACAGAGACGAACAACCAACTCACACCTAGGGACAATTTTAGAGTGTTCAATCAGCCTGCCATGCATATTTTTTGGAATGTGGGAGGAAACCGGAGCACCCGGAGAAAACCCACGCAGGCCCGGGGAGAACATGCAAACTCCACACAGGGAGGCCGGAGCTGGAATCGAACCCGGTGCCTCTGCACTGTGAAGCCCACGTGCTAACCACTGGACTACCGGACCGCCATATCTTTTATTTGAAACCAAAATGTTTGATGCACCATGGGAAGAAGTTTGAAGAAGAACGGCCTAATTGCAGGCACTGAGAAAAAAAAAAGTCCTACATAAGTGTTTCACTAATACGTCTCATCTATTGATTTTTGAGGAAATGACGGGAAATCGCTTTACTACATTTTTAATCGGGGGTCACCGATGTACGTATTGACCTTTTTTTTTTTTTCAAAGGACTTGTTCAGTGGTTACACAAGCCCTTGGTGAAGCCAGCCGGTGAGTGCGCCCTCATGACCCCCCCCCCCCCCACCCCCCCCAGGCAGATGCGTGTCTTTACACGACTATCATGCTATACGTTTCTGTCGAGCTCGCTGCATTTTCCGCGCATGTTAGAAGAAAGGCAAAGATGGATGCTAGGGGGAACTTTTGGAGACAGATAAGAGAAGATAATGTTTGCGTGTGTGTGTGTGTGTACTTGTATGACTATTCTTGTGAGGACCACTGTGATTATAAGACCAACGTAGTGAGGACATTTTTGACAAGTGAGGACATTTAGGCCAGTCCTCACAAGTTTTTCATTCTAAAGTGTGTGTGTGTGTGTATGTGTGTATTTGCGGAGTACCTTTCTGCCTTTCCCCCTCCTGGAGGAGGCGTAATGAGGTGAGGAGGTGCAAACGATGGAGGCGATTGTAAACGCCAATGTCCAAGAGGTCGCATTCTGTGAGGTGCAGCAGGTCCTGGAAGAGATATACAGAAGCAGAAAGCGCATGCGAGTCCTTCAAAAAAAAATAAAAAATGTTTGCGTTGCCGTCTTGAGTCGCTATCACGGCGGCGGCGGAAGGTTTTCTTGAATTGATCTAGCATGGATGTTTTGGGGGGGGAATATAAGAGGAAAGCGGCGTGTCTCGCGGCTGCTAGCATGGGGGAAAACACAGTCAGATTGGAGATTCGAACCCAGAACTCTTGCATGCGAAGCGCACGCTACGCCATGCCGCCGCCATTTGCAACTTTAGAAAGCTCATGTTCCCCTTTGAATTAAAGGATTCGCTCGTTTTATTTATTTATCGAAAGCTACCTTCTCCAGAACGACACATGACACTCCATCCCGGAATAATCAAATGCGTTTTGAAGCATGCGCCGCACACACACAAAATGTTTTGGTGGAAGATAAGAAAGTTCCACGTCTGTCTAGACAGGTTGTTGGCTCCAGCCCGAGAATGTAAAGCAGCGAGACCAGCCGGTGACCGCCTGTCTCCCCAAAGTTGTGCCATCTCCCCCCCGCCCCTGGCCCTGATCTTGTCATTAGCGCATTGCTTAGCACACGCCGACACACTTCAACCCGCCACCGGGTTGTTAGCAAAAAAATGAATGAATGAATTGACAACACTGCGTCATCACGGACGGGACCTTCACAACTCAAACCAGCGCACGGCTCAAGGACTCGTTGTTTTGTTGTTACTTCACGACGAGCGCGTTATCTTTGTAAAATACGCGTGCGCGTAGCTTGGGCTTGTCGGATCCGCCTCTCTCTCGTCTCATCTCCGTTTGTGTCTAAATCCAAAGTGACGTGTTTTCTTTATCGGTTCGTCCGGAGCTCAACCAACCGTGTGAACTTTCAATCCTGCCCAGCAGAGTCCATTTAACGGCTGATTAATTCTTTTCTAATTTGATCTGATCTAATTTTTTTGGGGGGGTTTGTTTTCCGTGTGAATGCATGAATTTTAAGCCATCACGCGCCTCAATAGTCACAACAATCTTCATGTGTTCACTTCACCGGTTGGAACGTTTGCTTTTTACGGCCGAAACGTTGCCCGAGGTTTCCCCACTTTTTTTCCAGTTTAATCGCCACACAAAGCTCGAGTTGTAAATTCGGACTCGGAAAGCATCTGCCAATCGAAAATGGAAGAGCTTTGACGATCCTTGTCCGAATGTTGACTTAAATGTCTGGCCGGTGTCGGTGGTGCCTACAAGCTCAGTCATGCGGGACTTAATCCCGGACGCTTGAGAAGCAATGAGCTGGACACTGTTGATATAATAACCCGAAAGGGCTCAGTGGCGCTGGATGATTCCACGATAGCTGAAGGACGAGGTTGTAAATTCCTCCATTGACGACTCCTGAAAATGGCGGCAGAGTGGCAGGTGTCCTTCAAAAACCATCAAATTGTTGATTTTACACTCACCTTAATATGAGGAATTTTTTTTTAACTCACTGCTGGTAATTTCCTTTCTCTTAATTAAGAGTAGAAATTCATCACATTTTTCTCCACCTAATTAATTAAGAGTTAACTTAGTTAACCTTTTGCGATTAACTCGGAGTCCTGTCAATTTTTTTTTTTTTGGTTTTCCAACAATCCAAATTAGCTGAAAAAAAAAAAGCTGAAGAGAAATCACGTGATTTGTTTTCACCAAAACCAAAAGTGGATCGCCGCCCAAGAAATGAGCAGCAACACGTCTCACGATGCCGCGATGACGTTTGAAAGTAGGCGCCATCGCTGCATCGAGAGTTCTCCCGACATTTGGACACGCATCGGAAGATGTCGGGAAGTAGGCCGCGACTCAAAAAAAAAAGGCGGATGGTCCGAAAAAAAAAATAAAAAAGTCTCGTGAATTCTTTTCCTGAGATGAGCGACATAACAGACCGCAGATGGAATCACCCGTCCAACGACTCACTTCTTGCAGGATGAAACATGATCTGACATTCAAAATAATTCCAAGTATTTTCTTTGGGCACCCCCCAAAGAAAATACGTGTTTACAAGATGACGTCAACTCTCCCCATGTCGGAACAGAAACGGAATCGGGCAGCGGCCACATTGCGATTCCTTTTTTGCATGCTTGCGCGTCGCCGCCATGTTGTCGTGAAACGCGGGTGTGCATCATCCCACTTGGGGTGAAACAACCCGAACAGTTTCCGGAGAAAATAAATAAATAAAACAAAGCGTCAAAAATAAACCACGAGACTCATTGTCAATGATTTTCACGGTCGAGCATGAATTTGGACGCTTGATCGTTTACGGGTGTAGTACCTCGACGCCATCGTATTCTCGTTCCAGTGCAGCGCAATATTGCGGCAGTCCCAGCTGACTCAGCCATCGGGAGATGGACTGGTGCTTCATGGTCCGCAAAGAGATGGAACCTGAAGGAATAGAAGCCCACCCATAAGATCATTCATTCATTCATTCATTCATCTTCCGAGCCGCTTGATCCTCACTATCCTCCGGGGGGTGCTGGAGCCTATCCCAGCTGTCTTCGGGCAGTAGGCGGGGGACACCCTGAATCGGTTGCCAGCCAATCGCAGGGCACACAGAGACAAAAAACCATTCGCACTCACACCTAGGGACAATTTAGAGCGTCCAATCAGCCTGCCACGCATGTTTTTGGAATGTGGGAGGAAACCGGAGCACCCGGAGAAAACCCACGCAGACCCGGGGAGAACACGCAAACTCCACACAGGGAGGCCGGAGCTGGAATCGAACCCGGTACCTCTGCACTGTGAAGCCCACGTGCTAACCACTGGACTACCGGGCCGCCCCCCATAAGATCAGTTTGGAAATAAAAAGAAAAATATCATCGAATCAGTTCACGCTTGGAAATTTTATGATGATTAAAAAAAATAAAATAAAATGTCACCGGAAAGAGTTGGTGACCACAGTCCGTCCTTTCAAGGGCTATTCGGGCATGCGGCGACACACCCTCGCTAAGGACAGGACACGGAGCGCATTAATCCGCAAGAGCGGCAATGACTGAGTATGCGCTGTGCCCCCCCCCCCACCCCCCCACACTCACGCAATTATATGAAGTGCTCTTACAAGGGAAGTCAATGACAGTTAGCGAAGCGTGTGCCACCGCTCCGCACGACTCCACGCTCAAGCACATCAAGCCAACGTGCGAGGGGGTGTCATTGTGGATGGAGGCCCACGGGGGAGTCCTTTATGCACTTTCGGCACTCCGTTCCCATTACCCGCATTACCCGATTCTTTTCCACTGGCAGATTCTGACAGAGACTGCGGCACAAGGAATCTGAAGGAGGAGATTCTCGACTGAATTCCTTAAAGCACTTGAAGAGAACTCTTAAGATGTGTAGCGAGCCGGTCGGGTACCAGTCAAGAGGTGAGGAGCAGCATTTTGGAGCAACTGGAGACTGATAATGGAGGATTGCCGACTCCAAAGTCAAGGGCTTTACTTGCCTTGCCATCTTTCAGCCAGATGAAACTTTTCACATCCCAGCTGCCAGGACCGTCTGCCGCGCAGATGTATTTTATTGCATTGTGTTGAGGTTTTGCCCAAGCAGTTTCCAAAGGGGACAAAAATATGACGGGGGAGTTGGGGGGGGGGGCGACTTCCAACATAAGGGAAATGAAACAGGGGGACAAAAATGAAGCAGCTGCGTTTGCGTGGCTTCCGGATTCACAAAGTTCAAGCGCTTTCTCCTCAGGTTTGACTTCCCTTCAACACTATAGAGAGGCTGCATGCATGGGATGAGCCCTTGAGCAAGGCACCCGGCAATCCCGCAACTGGCCGCTTGAAATGTGGCAACTGCTCTTTTCAGGATGAGCGCAGAAGGCAATTTCATGACATGACCAAATAACCCGTGGGGCTTCCTTCTCCTTGGTTGCAACGCAAATCGTGGTCATTGGCGGGGGGGTGGGGGGGGGGGGGGCAACACTCTCCGAACCGCGAGCGCAAAATGCTTCCCCAAGAGGCTGCTTCTTCTTTCTGTCGAGTCCACTTCAACTTTTCTCCTTGGGCTGCGACCTCGGCCCGTTTCCCATGACCGCATCTCTCTCTCGGGCGTTGTGGCAATATCCAATTTCTCATTGAAGAGCGACGCTATAAATAGACGCGCGCGGATCCTGCCTGCTGAGTGAGCCAAACAAGCCGGGCTATTGAACAACATCCCATAATGGATTGGACTTTTGAGGGCAAAACAAACGAGCACAGCCAAGACTGCCATCGAGGGCAAACTGCTTCACTCACTCAGTCTAAATGCCTTTATTGGCTGCCGTCTATCGAGCGAGGGCGTCTGTTTGGCCAATCGTGTTAGACCAGGCATGTCCAAAGTCCGGCCCGCGGGCCAAATCCGGCCCGCGGTCGAATTTCATCCGGCCCTCGGCCTCCCGTCATAAAATCAGTGCCGTCTGGCCCGCAGGTTGGGCGCAATGGAACACGTGTTGCATTGACTGAGGTCTCGTCGACTGGTGAGTGATGTTTCATAGAGTACTGCTTCCCTCTAGTGGCTAAATGAGTAATAGCATTCACTAAATGAGTAATAGCATTTAGACACTAGAGGGCATCACTCGCGAGTTAACAAGACATCACTGCGTGTTTATATTGACTGATATGTCATATTTCAAATTCCTGTTTCAAATGAACCAAAAGAAATTCTTAAGATTGTTGAAATTCAAATAAAAATGGAAATGTGAAACAGACTGGCTTACTAAAATTTGTTGAACAATATTGTTGTTCAATGTAAAGAATGTCAGCCAAGGTTGGCCCCCCGACATTTTACCACATAAAATCTGGCCCCCTTGGCAAAAAGTTTGGACACCCCTGCGTCTGCGACTGAAACAATCCAAGCAATTGAACGAAGCTGCAAAATAAAATCGGCGCTAAGCATTATTTAAAGGGAGGCGCTTCATTTCATTTCAGGTACAAACGAGAGGCCTGAACTTCAGCCCCCCCCACCCCCAAAAAAATAGAAAGATAATGAAAAAAATGACACCTACCTTGCAAATTGCTGAGCTCCAGTCAGTGAAGAATGCGGCGGAGTGCCGCATGCAATGCAGCCTGCAAGTGCACTTGCTGCTCGCAGCTCTCACAATGGTGAGCCTGCACCACTTGCTGCCATGTCATCCACTTTAACTGTCTACAAAGCCATCAAACACACGCAGAGTGTAGGGGGGGGGGGGGGGGGAGAGAGAGAGAGAGAGAGGGAGAGATTGTACAATTGATGTGTCCATGGCGATATGACTCCAAGTGATTAGTTATTACGGGAGTGACAAAATAATATTCATTTGTGTCATATAATGGATGGACCTGGCATTGCTGACTTGTGAATGGACACATTTGAAAAACAATTTCTGTTTTTTGCCCCCCCTCCTGGCCCATCACCTAATTGTTGTGGAGGGCTTTTGTCCGTCTCACATATCCGAAGAGCGACATTTTCTGGGGTTTTACGCTCATGACAGGGTCACTCAGCAGAGGCAAGCAATGCAACATCAACTGTGTTCATAGTGGGAGTGGAGTGACGCTGACCTTGACTCAAGTAGAAGGTGTGAGTTGATACCCGGATGTGTTTTGTTAACGCTGTCAAATTAGGGATATGAATAATTTGAAAAATGTAAAAACATTATCACTTCCTTGCTTCATTTCCTGGAGGAAAAAAAAAACCGAGCAATTCAGCGATAGTCTCACGCCGCTGGCCAGAGGACTTCAACTTTCCGCTGTCCACCGATACTTGTCCATGGCTAAAGCGCCCCCTGGCGTGACGTACGCAGCACTGCGCGGTCCTTCAGAGAGATATTCAGGGAATAGGAATCCTAAACACAATTAATGTGCTCAATAGCGTATAGAACAATTACTTTTAAAAGTGATATCATCATGAGTTCAACGAAAAGCGCCAAGCTTGATATGCGCATAATTTGGATACAAATCAGGGATTTGAAGGCTCTTACTTTTAAACTGACTCCCTCTATGGATTTAGAAGGATAAATTAAATCATGGAGGGGGGGGGGAGGATTGAGATCGAGATTTTTTTTTTATCCGAAGTATTGTTTTGTGTTTTTTGTTATTGTAAAGTGTCCTTGGGTGTCTTGAAAGGCGCTTATAAATAAAATGTCTTATTATTATTATTAAAGACCAAGCGAGTGAAATTAACCAATGACAGCAAAGGGGGGCGTGTCCAACCTTGTTGTGGTTGACATCAACTTCCTGCTTTGCGGCGTGAAAGCTTTCAAACTGCAGTTTTCGACCATGAAGAGGAGAAACATCCCGTTACACAACTGAACAGGAGCGTAAGTACGCCTCGGGTTTATTTGGTTGTCAACTCGCTACCGGGTGAGACAAGGTGAAAGGGGTTGAAGTCGATTGTCGCATCCCCCGGTTCGGCTCACAAGACCGCAGCATGTGATATCGATTAGACGAATACAACACACACACATTTGTCTGGCCTCTGCTTTCGCTTCACGCCCATCTGCGACAAAATGATACTTAAACGTCGTGGTTCTTCATTTATACCGTTTGTGTTTTTTTCCCCATTTTCTACGGTATAATATTTTCAAAGTGAAAGTGTTGTGACTGAATATCTAAACAGTCAGGTAATGTTCACAACTGCCTCGTAAGTGTTTTTTTTTTGTACACTCGAATGGTTTCGGGAATTGACTAATTAGTTGTGCTCTCACAGAGCGCTGGTGACCCCTGTACGTGAGAGAGAAAGTAGAACTCGGAATTGGAAGTTCTCTTTCCACTCCACCTTGTCCCATTGAATCAGCTCAGCAACAAAATGGTGCACGTCTACAACTGCCATCCTTACGCCTCACAGCAGATAGTGCAGGTCAGTGGAGGTCCTCCTGAGCCAAGCCAGACAACCTAAACGTCACTTATCCTCTTAAGAGCTGCTCGTGACATCCATTGTCCTCCATGTCACCAGGTGGAGCAGGAGCCCGGCCTGGTCTGCTGCGGAGGTGGTTCCTTGTTTGTGGTAACCGCTGGAGGATGCAAGGTTAGTATTGAATGAACATAAAAGGTCGAGGTCACTTAGGATGAAGTCCGCATTGATCGCATGTAAACAAAACCCGTTTTGTTGGATCAGCATATCCATCTACAGTTGATAGGAAAAAAAAGTCTACACACCTTTTTTTTTTTTTTTTTAAATACCAGGTTTTTGTGATGTAAAAAAGCAAGACCAAATCTTTAACGCTTACAACCCAGTTGGGAAAAAAAAATATTTGAGAGATCTACTTTTGCTTGTGAATCCGAATGAGGATGAAAATGTACCGGTCGCTCTTTTATCATGAGTTGAGTTGAATCGTAAGAATGATTTGAGACCGGAGAATGCGTTGTGCCGGGTCCAGGTGGAAGCCTACAATCTGGAGCGGGAGGGCTGCCCGCTCATGTGCCGCTTCGCTACCATGGGGTCCGTCAGGAGCATCCTGCACAGCGACATCGGTACGCGATATTCTTTCTTCCTCCGCTGGCGAACTTCTTGCGTGCGCACAACCATTTGGTTCATCGTGAAAAATCGTGTTCTTTTCTTGCCCCCACTAGGAGACTACCTGGTCACGATCGAGGAGAAGAACAGCTCCACCTACCTGAGAGCCTACACCAACTGGCGTTATCAGGTGTGGCGTTTGGGGAAATAACCACGTTGAAAGACAACCGAGCTTTTTTTTTTTAAAGATTTTTCTTCGCGGTTAATGTGGACCGAAACCCCCCCTTGAAAGGTGAAAACTGTGATGTACGATTGGGATGAAAAAAAAATGGTGATGCGTAGCGATGTGACGTTCAGCTTGTTAGTTAAAATATTCATTCATTCATTCATTCATCTTCCTAACCGCTTGATCCTCACTAGGGTCGCGGGGGGTGCTGGAGCCTATCCCAGCTGTCTTCGGGCAGTAGGCGGGGGACACCCTGAATCGGTTGCCAGCCAATCGCAGGGCACACAGAAACGAACAACCATTCGCACTCACACTCACACCTAGGGACAATTTAGAGTGTTCAATCAGCCTGCCACGCATGTTTTTGGAACGTGGGAGGAAACCGGAGCACCCGGAGAAAACCCACGCAGGCCCGGGGAGAACATGCAAACTCCACACAGGGAGGCCGAAGCTCGAATCGAACCCGGTACCTCTGCACTGTGAAGCCCACGTGCTAACCACTGGACTACCGGTTAAAATATATATAATATAATTCTTTTTAAAATCAGACAATAGCCTTTTTCTTGGGGGGGGGGGGGGGTGCGAACCAAGCCCCCGCCCCGCCATCGCTCTTGCAAGGGGGTCGGCGCGCAGCTTGACGAATCGACATGTTACTCGTGTACAGGCCGAGGAGAAGGCTCGTGTTGGGGTGCGCTTGTTGGGCCACCTGCTTCGAGGGGCGTCCCAGCGGGGCGGAGTACAAATGGAGATCATCGAGATCCCCTTATCGGAGCGTCCCGTCGCCGTGGCGTGTTGCCCGCTCACGGGCGACCTCCTGGTCGGCTGCGACAAAACTCTGGTTCTGTTTACTTTGAGGAGACAGAACCATCAAAATACGGTAAGTACATAAAAAACGGATCCGGTTCGCTGTGTGTTCCAAGGGATCTCGCACTTCACCTTGTTTTGTCATTCGCTCCGCTTGCGTTTGAAACGTTCCCTTGGTTGATTTTCAAACCAAGCCGAACGGCCAACAACCTTCGAGCGCAAGTCCAGGTAACAGACGCTCAAATGGCTTCGTTTGGGTGTTTGTCGGGTAATCTGCTTAGAAGTCCATGTCTCACTTGTCGTACCTCTAGATCAGACCCCAAACCCGAGCGCTTCCTTTTTGGACTTTGAACGCTCCGTCATCCTGCATCTTCCGGCAACTAATCCCAAACAGGTATCTGCACCGCCGCTAAAAAAGAGGATGAGGGCACATAAGGGTTCGTATTTGAAATGAAAAGCTCTAAATTGGTCTGTCTTTGTGTGTATTAAAATATGGCGTGCGCCCCTCTAGGTGGCGCTGTGCGCAGGATATGTCGCCGTGCAAGCGGAGCTGGAGGTCCTGGTCCTCAAACTGCATACGAATTATGAGCCAAAAGACCCGGCAGCCGAGGAGACGTCTGAAGCGGCGAAAGACGGTGATCAAATTCAAAGACGTTAGCGGGAATACACCGTGCGCTACGACTGCGCGTGTGAGCAGCAAAACTCAAATTTTTTCCCAAAGGTTTTGACGTTTGCCGCTGTTGTAAATCCAAAACAAAATGAGGGTTTAAGCGTGACGGCACACTTTTTCATCTCAAATTGACGGCTGCCCGTGTGTGACAAAAAGTTCCACTCATTCTTAGACAGCACTCGGCATGACGCCGTCAACTTTTAACCACCGATGCGGTCGCCCCCCCCCCCCTCGCCCGCCCAAAGACCATGTGAGTATCCTGCAGGCCTGTTCCGGCAGCGATGGGCCATTGTGATTTCGTAGAAATATGGGCTCGCATTTTGATTTTGACACTCATTTTTGTCGGGGGGGGGGGCATCATAAATAGTTTCCTATTCTGACCGTGTAACCAAGTTGGAACACGATCATGGAGTGGTTTTGAACTGGAGCGTCGGTAAAACTGTTCAAATGTCATATTTATTTTAAAAAAGAAGGATTGGGAAGAAAACATGCGTGAAATATCTTTTTAAAAGCAAAGACAAGTTGACACCTGTGACGTACACGATATCATAAATTATTAATCATCCTGTTTAATAACTGGTCGTCTTTCACGGTTATTATATAGTTCTTCTCAGTTTAAAAAAATAAAATTTAAAAAAAAGCCTTTGCACGCATTCTAATCAGTCAGGATGATACAGCGATTCTAATATGGAGCGCCCCCCCCCCCCCACCCCCCTTACCCCCTCCGCCGCCCTTCCCAGATCAAGCCGAAGACCAGATTGACTTCCTGCTCCTTCCAAGGCACCAAGAGTTGCTGGGTGAGCGAGCTGCAAACTGCGACATCCCCGTCAGCATCGAGAAAACGGGCCTGGAGGACCGAGGAGAAAACGCATTCTCTTATGTTCTCTTCAGGTGCCTGGCGAGAAGGATCTCATCAGATTATTCATTGATTTTATTATTTATGATATTGATATATTTATGATATATATATGATATTATTATTATGATATATTTTTTTTTTCACCAATTAATTTTTCTCGTTTGTATATCGTAGGCGTTTTACTCCGGACTACTTCCAGGGCTGCAGTGTGGAGGGGACGCACCTTCACTCCCTGAAACTGCACCCCTTATTTCCAAGTGAGTTGAACGCAATCCAAGGAGGATCAAAAAGTCGACGAGAAGCCGTTTTCTTAAAAAAATAAAACAATATGGATCCGGGGTGACCCAGTAGTCCAGTGGTTAGCACGTGGGCTTCACAGTGCAGAGGTACCGGGTTCGATTCCGGCTCCGGCCTCCCTGTGTGGAGTTTGCATGTTCTCCCCGGGCCTGCGTGGCTTTTCTGCGGGTGCTCCGGTTTCCTCCCACATTCCAAAAACGTGCATCGCAGGCTGATTGGACGCTCTAAATTGTCCCTAGGTGTGAGTGTGAGTGCGAATGGTTGTTCGTCTCTGTGTGCCCTGCGATTGGCTGGCAACCGATTCAGGGTGTCCCCCGCCTACTGCCCGGAGACAGCTGGGATAGGCTCCAGCACCCCCCGCGACCCTAGTGAGGATCAAGCGGCTCGGAAGATGAATGAAAGCTGAATGAATGAATATGGATCCGTTCAGGATTTATCGGCATCAGTTTTTCCACCCTCTGGACGCGCCCCCCTTTGTCCGCGTAGGCCGGCGCTCCGGGTCTGAAGAGCCAGCTTGCGTGTTCTGCTTCTTCTCCCTCCCCGCCGCCGGCTACCTGTACAGCCTGAACGGCGGCGTGGAGCTTCTCTCAACTTATCAGTATCCCGAGAAGGTCCTGGAAGCGGTTTTGACGGATCACCTGTTACACGTCATCACCAAGTGAGTCTCATTTTCCGTGAAAATCTTCCGCTTAGTATGACAAGTGGCAGGGGGGGGGGGGGGGCGCGGGGTGCCTCCGTTTACCGCGATGGAGCCCGAATCCCAAATCTATGCCGACGCTATTCGTGAAATCGTAATTGCAATCGATATTTTGTACGAGAAACGCCGGCGGGGGCCGTCGATACTAGTAAACAACGACCCCCCCCCCACCCCCCCACCCCCCCTTTATAACTTGAAACTTGTGTTGTTAGGAGCGCGCTGCAGTGCTTCACCGTGCGTTGCGCGGCGGTGGCGGCCAGGTTGGAGGACCCCTACATCGATACCACCATGAGGGTACGTGTCTGACGAAAAGAAAATCTGCCTAGCAACATGAAAAAGCAAGAACGCCCAATCAGCTGATTTTGATGATGACGCTCACGTCCGATTCGGAGAACATTTCAAATGAGAATTTGGTGATCACATCAGACAATGAGCCAGAGTGACCGACGCTCCGTCGCGTGCGTCTTTCCAGGCCTGCCCCCCCAGCAACCTCGAAGTGTGCGCCCTGAGGATGCAGCTGTTTATCGGCCTTCGCTGCGTGCGCGCGTACGGCCGCCACGTGGTCCTGTTGTCCGCCGCCGACGCCGAGACGGCAGAGGAGACGGAACGCAACGCGCAACGCCGAGGCCTGTATGTCGCTTGAAAGAAAAACAACAACGCGCCGAGACCCGAGCGTCGTTACGTCTCGTCCACGTTTCGTTTCGTTGCGGCGCAGGTGACGTTTAGCTTCCTGCGCTTTTAGCCTAGCAAGCAATTTATCGTGCGCACCTGTGTGTGTGTGTGTGTGTTATACATTTTTAGCACGTTGAAAGAGCGCACCATGCTGACGGGTATTTTCCTGGCGGTGGGAATCGATCCCACCACCACCCCAGCTCTGGAGAGCCTTCTGTCACGCCCCTTCCTGTAAGATTCCTCCACCCCCCCCCCCCAAAATAAGCCTGTCACATGCTGTCACTTCCAAGCTGAACTGCGACGCCAACGCCTTCAAAGTGCGATGAAGCCCATCGATGAACTGACAGAATCGGATCCGATCTCACGATCAGCCGTTATTAGATTTGACGCAAAACTGATTTACTGAACGGTTAAACGGGCATCAACTCAAAGGCGCACGAACAAGCCCGAGTGCAGGCATGCGGCAACGCATGCGCGTAATCTGTAAAGTAAATACAAATTATGCCTGCAGGGCATTTGAATTTTTGTGGCTAAGCAAACCTTCCTTGCTACGTTAAGGATTTTTTTTGTGTGTGTGTGTGTGTGTGTGTGTGTGTGTGTGTGTGTGTGTGTGTGTGTGTGTGTGTGTGTCTGTGTGTCTGTGTGTCTGTGTGTCGCGGTAAATCCCTCATTTCAGATTTCAGACACTATCCGATTAGTTTCGGGTGCGTCCAATTCTGTCAGTATGTTATGCTACGTTTTATGCTAATGCTAACGCTTTCAAATGTCCCATTAACCAATGTAAAAAAAAAAATTTTTAATGAATTTCTATACAGTATGGGTTCATATTCGTCGATCTTTCAGTTGAACTTTGCAGCTTGGTCTTTAAAGTGACAGCAGTTTTTGTTTTGTAATTCCCCCTTAACCCAAGCTAACCCCCCCTGAAAACGGGCGCACCTCCCAGCTCACCAACTAATATAGTTTCAACTCGCATTCAATTCATGGCTTAGAGTAGACATTTCCCATATAGCAAATAAAAAAGGGGTGCTCAACGTTTTTTTTTTTTTGGGGGGGGGGGCGGATGAAAATCATGGACTAGTCGAGGCGCAACATTTTTTTTTTTCACATTGCTCTCTCCGTTCCGGTAGATCACTTTCTTCCTTTGAAAGACTTTTTCCTTGTAGTTGAGCTCATGAAAAATTGGAGCAAAAACCTTTATTAGGTATTCACTTGATATTTTTTTTTTTAATACTTGGACCATACAACGGAGGTCAACGTCTTCTTTTTGAGTCCGCTCTGCAATTTCCCGTTTGTGTGACCTTTGACCCCAGGAGCAGGAAGTGGACAATGTCCGCCCCCAAGGAGACCGGCGCCGTCGTCGGACACGGATGGAACCTTTACGTGGTGGAAACGGTCCCTCCGCTCGCTCTCTACCACGAGATGGTAAAAGTCGACCTCCCGACTCCCATTTCCTTGACGACATGCGTTAACGTGACCCAATTTGGTCGTCAACGTTCTCGGCGTGCTCAGGTTGAATACAGCCAGCATTATGCGCAGAACATGGAGCACGCGCAGAGTCTTTGGCACGTCCTCAGTGAAGCCCACCTCCTGCTGCGCGCGGCCTTGCTTCAGTCTTCGCAGCCGCGCCGCCACGGCGGCCCCGCAGACGACCCGCCCGACAGAACGGCCGCCGAGCGGGCATTCCGGGAGAACTGCGCGCAGCTGGGAGACTGTTTCAGCAGGTAACTCGTGGCCAAGATCGGAAACTCAACAATGTGGACATAAGACTCGGCTCTTATGTCCACCCACAGAAAATAAAATCACCACCTTAAAAAAACAAAAACAAACTAGCGGTATAACTAATCTAATAAAAAGAAAACTTAAACGAAGCAATTTGGAAACATCAACACTCGTAAAATCACGAAAGAAATCTGAAGAAAAAAACAATAATAATTAAAACAAGAAAATGTTTCTAATATTGAAAAATGTAATTAATTAAAAATAAATGACAATAATTAAAACAAAAAAAATATGTTTCTAATATTGAAAAATGTAATTCATTAAACAAATGACAATAATTAAAACAAGAAAAAAAATGTTTCTAATATTGAAAAATGTAATTCATTAAAAAATGACATTAATTAAAACAAGAAAAAAATGTTTCTAACATTGAAAAATGTAATTCATTAAAAAAAATGACAATAATTAAAACAAGAAAAAAATGTTTCTAATATTGAAAAATGTAATTCATTAAAAAAAATGACAATAATTAAAACAAGAAAAAAATATGTTTCTAATATTGAAAAAGGTAATTTGTTAAAAGAATGACAATAATTAAAACAAGAAAAAAATGTTTCTAATATTGAAAAATGTAATTTGTTAAAAGAATGACAATAATTAAAACAAGAAAAAAATGTTTCTAATATTGAAAAATGTAATTCATTAAAAGAATGACAATAATTAAAACAAGAAAAAATGTTTCTAATATTGAAAAATGTAATTCATTAAAAAAAATGACAATAATTAAAACAAGAAAAAAATATGTTTCTAATATTGAAAAATGTAATTTGTTAAAAGAATGACAATAATTAAAACAAGAAAAAAATGTTTCTAATATTGAAAAATGTAATTTGTTAAAAGAATGACAATAATTAAAACAAGAAAAAAATGTTTCTAATATTGAAAAATGTAATTCATTAAAAGAATGACAATAATTAAAACAAGAAAAAAATGTTTCTAATATTGAAAAATGTAATTCATTAAAAAAAATGACAATAATTAAAACAAGAAAAAAATATGTTTCTAATATTGAAAAATGTAATTTGTTAAAAGAATGACAATAATTAAAACAAGAAAAAAATGTTTCTAATATTGAAAAATGTAATTTGTTAAAAGAATGACAATAATTAAAACAAGAAAAAAATGTTTCTAATATTGAAAAATGTAATTCATTAAAAAATGACATTAATTAAAATAAGAAAAAAATACGTTTCTAATATTGAAAAATGTAATTCATTAAAAAAATGACAATAATTAAAACAAGAAAAAATGTTTCTAATATTGAAAAATGTAATTAATTTAAAAACTGACAATAATTAAAACGAAAAAAATGTCTAATATTGAAAAATGTACTTCATTAAAAAAATGACAATAATTAAAACAAGAAAAAATATGTTTCGAATATTGAAAAATGTAATTCATTAAAAAAATGACAATAATTAAAACAAGAAAAAAATATGTTTCTAATATTGAAAAATGTAATTCATTAAAAAAATGACAATTAAAACAAGAAAAAAATGTTTCTAACATTGAAAAATGTAATTAATTTAAAAAATGACAATAATTAAAACAAGAAAATAATGTTTCTAATATTGAAAAATGTAATTTAAAAAAACAATAATTAAAATAAGAAAAAAATATGTTTCTAATATTGAAAAATGTAATTCATTAAAAAAAATGACAATACGACAATAAAAAAACAGTCCAAATGAAATAAAAACAAACTCTCTTGACAAATATTCAAACCGCTTTCTGCTCACTCTTGACAGATAAGAGCTCACGGTCAGAGCCCGAACCCCCCGAAGTCCCCTCTTGCAATACCCGCCGACCCCCGTCAGTCGAGACAAATCTTCCCCTTGCATCAGAAATATTGACAAATTCTCACCAGGACTTCATGATTCCAAAACGTTCTTCTTCATCCGACCTCAAGACGTGTGAAACCTTGTCATGTTTTCTGTTCCCAAAAGGGGGAGCCAGAGCTACTGTCATCAGGCTTTGCCGTACTACAGAATGTCGGGCCTGTCGCTCACCGACGTCATGGCCAGGAATCGCCCCCTCCCGAGCAGCCCGCACGCCTACGGCCCGGGCTTTTTGTTTTACCTCAAGCATTACCTTTTAGAGGAGACCGACCAGCATCTCGCTCAGGTAACGCAATCGTCTTCACGATTCACTTCCTGACGCGAGCCACGCACGTTTTGCAAATGGCGCCACCGCGACGTCTCTCTTCCGTCTCCCCAGGAAGCGGCGGACGAGGTCATCGACATTTTTAGCCAATCGGAACCCTCCCAGCTCATCGCCGCCTGCTCCAGCCCGACCATGACCAACGTCAGTCCCGACCGGACGCTGCGGATCTTGCGACAGCTGGAGGCCGGCGCCGGCGTGTCTGTTGCGCTGACCATCACCATGGCAACCATGGCGCTGCGCTTGGACGACCCGGCGCAGTACGCGCGGCTGATGGAGAGGCACGCGGAGGTTCGGGGAGGCAGCCGGCGTGTTTGAGGATTTCGCCGCGTGCGATGGCATCGCGCGTTTTGTTGGTCTTGGACTCGCCGGATCAAATCCGCCACTTCCTTTTGTGTTTTTAAGCTGGTCTTGGTGTACGGCTTCATCGAGGAGCCCAGGCTGTTGCTGCACGGGGGAGGCGCGGGCCGGCGCGCCGACATCGCCCCCACGCCGTTAAGTCACCAAATGGCCGCGTCGCAGCCCGGCTTGCTGGTGGCGGCCATGGTTGCCCTGCATGAGAACAACAAAGTTCAACTTGAACAGGTGGACCAAATGTTTCAGGTCGGTGTCGTCGAGTCGTCGGAAAGCTTTTTGTTGTCTGGGAGCGATAAGAGGCCTTGTCTTGGGTGGTTGATAAGGCCCCCCCCCCCACCTGCTTTGTTTGTGCTAGCCAAAATTTGGGGGCTCTGGAGCAGATGCTAACACTGCAGTAAAGTGCTAAGAGCAACCGAAGTTGGAGTCTGAGCTCCTGATGTCCCTTACTCGGCCAAGCCCCTCCCCTTAAAGGCATACATCAACGCATGAATATGTTATTGTTGTGTCACTTTTGTCATCATTCCACACAACCACTGACTGCGTGTGTGTGTACTTCCTAATCAGTTTTTATATGTATCCTATAAACTGTAAACAAGTACATGCAAGCGAATGGAAGAGTTCCTGTTATTTGTTAATATTTAAGATAAGATAAGATAAGATAAGATATCCTTTATTCGTCCCACACTGGGGAAATTTACAGCCTCCAGCAGCAAGAATGTATGGAGAAAGGAGAAAGAGAAAAAAAAACAACAAACATATTTCAATTAAATACAATATGAACACAAATTGATAAAAATTATTATTATTATTATTATTTGAGAAGAAAAAAAAAAAGTCCCGTCAGGTTCACGTGGATGGAACCTCCCTTGTTTGTGAAATGTAAAGTATCCCCCAAATCATCCAAATTATATTGCAGGAGGAAAATTCAGCTTTCCTGCCATTGTGACGCGTGCGCTTATCGCAGGTGCTGGGCTGCGAAAACAGCTTGCAGGTGGATTTCTGGGAGGCCACGCTGATGGCGTCGTCACAAGAAGGCGTCATTCAAGAGCTCCTCTTCCGGTTGTCTTCGGTCTACATCGACCGACTGATAAACACGAGCGCAGGCGAACGTCTGCGGCAACCTCCGGATCGCAGGTCACTGAAGAGCGCCGACGATCTGGTAAAGTTGCTGGAAATGTGAATCCCCCCCCCCCCCCCCCCAAAAAAAAAATATATTGTATAATTGTTCACATAGCACCTTTTAGTCAAACTATCGTCGACTAAAATGTCTGCGCGGTGTTTCAGATCAATTCCTGCTCCCATTACGGCGCTCTGCATCCATGGCTTATTGTTCTCAGTCCACCTCGCAGTACCAGTTTTGAACACCAGGAGGCGTTGCACAAAATGCAGGTAAGAGTTTGGCCCGCAAAAGTGCAATCGTATGCCCGGATACAGCGCGTTCACCCCGTCTTGCGTTTTCTGCAGTCGCTCCTCTGTGGCCCGTCCCTGCCGGTGGGCTCGGTCGCACCCTTGTTGGAAAGTTTGCCAGACCAAACGTTGTGGGGCTTCAGCCTGCACCTTCTGTGTGCAACCAGGAGGGGGCAGTACGAACACGGCATCGAAGAGATCCTGGACCGATGCCCGCAGGCCATCATCGCCTACGCCAATCACCACTTGCAAGATCAATACATGGTCCGTATCTGTGTAAAATTGTCGATCTCGGGCTGTGTGTTATGCGTCCCGCATGCTCATTCCTTTCCCCTTGCGTCCGAACTTTAGGATTTGTGGTGGAAGAAACTGCTCCCGGAACTCTGCCGCCGGACAAGAGTCGCGCCAGACAATTGCATTCTGTTGGCCGCTCTCAAAGGTCCAAGTTCAACCCCGAATTCACTCGCTATCAATACAGTCACAGTCAATGCACATTAATTTCTGATCCCCCCCCCCCCCAAAAAAAACCCCTAAAACATGCACTAAATTCAGAATATGCAAATTTACGATTGCGAAATATTTGCCATCTGAGATTCATACGTACGTATTATTGTACCAACAGAGACGCTGGTGGTTGTTGCCATGGAGACAAGTCCCGCACAATTCCTGGAGCTCTTACCTGAGGACGGAACAGCTTCATACTTCTTACCTCACTTGTTGACCTGCAGCCAGAGACACTTATTGGCCTAACACGCGCACACACACACACACACACACACACACACAATCTTGCGACTGATAAAAATATGTGGAAAAAAAAGTACATATTAGGAAAAGCTCTTTCCTAATAAGGGTTGAAATAAACTTGTTAGTAGTCATTTTATGATGTGATTCAAGTTTAGTCCAAGTTGATGATGACATTCATATTTTGTCACAGTACAGTTCTTACAGGGTTTTTTTTGCCCGCCGGGGGGGTTAAATGAGATCTTTTGATAGGTCAGGTGGGTCTGTGTTGCGCCCACTTACAAGCACATGAAACATTCATTCATTCATCTTCCAAGCCGCTTGATCCTCACTAGGGTCGTGGGGGGGTGTTGGAGCCTATCCCAGCTGTCTACGGGCAGTAGGCGGGGGACACCCTGAATCGGTTGCCAGCCAATCGCAGGGCACACATAGACGAACAACCATCCGCGCTCACACTCACACCGAGGGACAATTTAGAGCGTCCAATCAGCCTGCCACGCATGTTTTTTGGAATGTGGGAGGAAACCGGAGCACCCGGAGAAAACCCACGCAGGCCCGGGGAGAACATGCAAACTCCACACAGGGAGGTCCAGAGCTGGAATCGAACCCGGTACCTCTGCACTGTGAAGCCCACGTGCTAACCACTGGACTACCGGGCCGCCCCAACAAAAAGAAAAAAAAAGCAATGAGCTCGACGAGTCACAGCTGTCATGACTCAACACTCGCATTGTTTTCTGGACTGTTGACTGTTGGTCCAGCAAAAGGTCAATATTGTGCAATCAGAGATTTACAAAGCACCTCCCCCCCCCTCCGCTGAATCCTCTTGGCCAATCAGGAGTGCGAATGTCAACCAATCAGGGCCGGAGAGCCCATTTTGCCGCTCAGCTGGCCTAATGAGCTGGGGCCTGTTTTCAAATGCAAACGACATCAAGTGAACTGAATCAGTGTCCAAATCCAAAATCAGGAGGGAAGGGGAAAAAAACCACACACACACACATAAGTGACATTGAGAACGGGGGGGGGGTCAGTGAAGGAAGCGACGGAAAGCTTTTGAAAACAAAAGCGTCCCAAGAGCAAAGTGACGCAGTCCTCGGGCGAGTCAGCCGCCGCGTTTGTTGCAAATGAGGATGAAGCCCAATGAAAGGAAGCGAGCCTTGTTGGCCATCAGGGAAAACATTGAGATGGAATTGTTCTCGTCTGAAGAATCCTGCGAGGCGCGATCATCAACGCAAGAGCTGCAGGAAGAGGCTCGCTTTTACCAGGTACACTGTGTGCTCACCTTTGCTGCATGCTTCGTTTCTCTAACGACAAAGGACATGAAAAAAAATGCCGTGGCCTATCTGTTGCGGTTTGATTCAAATTCACGAAATAATTTCATATGTAGTCTTGATATTAATTTTTTTTCAATTCACCTTATTTTTTTCTGAAATAAATCACCCCAAAAAACCATATTTGGAGCAGCCCCCAGATTTATTTGGATTAAATTGCATCAAATGGGCATTTACTTGAATTGGATCTTTTCAGGACTGCTATTAAATAACTCGCTTTTCTTAATGGGGACTGTGACTGGGAACTTTTTTTTTTTTTTGGAATGCTTAAGAACTTGGAGCACCCTCTGGTCTGCATTTGTGAGGAAGAGCCAACATTGGAAGTGCCAGGCCATCAAGACAGACCACAGAAGACCAAACCCGACACGGTGACCCCTGTCAGGGAAAATAAAACCGGTGAAAGCCGTCCGCTTCCGCCTGTCTTCATGGAGGACATTGAGATAGAAATGGAGGTACACAACGTGAAGAGTTGAGATATCAGGGCTTGATGAAAAATGATGAAAAAAAATCGACATTTTTACATAAAAATATCAAATTACGACTGCAATTTGCTGTTGTGAAGAGCTAGTTAGCATTAGCTTGGCTAGCCATCCGATTTCCGACCCGCTTGATCCTTGCGGGGGGGTGCTGGAGCCTATCCCAGCTGTCTTCGGGTGGTAGGCGGGGGACACCCTGAACCGGTTGCCAGCCAATCACAGGGCACACAGAGATGAACAACCGTCCGCGCTCACATTCACAATTAGGGACAAATTGGGTTCAATCAGTCTCCCGTCCATGTTTTTGGAATGTGGGAGGAAACCGGAGCACCCGGAGAAAAGCCACGCGGGCCCGGGGAGAACATGCAAAACTCCACACAGGGAGGCCGGAGCCGGAATTGAACCCTGTACCTCTGCATTGTGAGGTCAACACGCTAACCACGTGTCCACCGGGTTAGCGTGTGGCTATATGCTCGACAATTGTAGTCGAGTAGGCCGGTCAAGCATCCTCTGCTTGACTCGCTTCTGTTTGCTTCGTGTCTCAGGTGCTTCCTCACTACACAAAGTCTGAGGCTCAACGCGTAGGGCTCATCACCCCGGTAAAGACCATCCTTTTGGTTTTTTTCGTTTTTTCTGATCGATTCTGTCAGAGAACGCTTCCACGGGCTGAACGTCTTGCACGCGCCGAGCGCTGACAATCTAATCTCAACTCCAAGGAGCACATGATGTCATCAGTCGATCAATGCAAATTGTTTTCCCCGCACGCTAGTGACTTGAGTGTAGGAACGCAGATCTTTCGTGAGCATTGGGAAACCAATCTGAGATCGCCAGATCAATTTTCTTTACGCCAAATGGACTTTATGGTATTACTGCTCTTGATAAGGGCAAAGAAGCAGATTTGGTCAATTGGCTTTACAAGAGCCACCCTGGGTGTCATTCATTATACAGCAAGTGGAAAAAGAAATAACGGGGGGGGGGGGGGGGGGGAATATGGAACAGTATGTCAAGACTGGAAATAAAATGCCCTTTGATTAAAATTATTCACAAACCCCTGAAAATCCAGTAGACACTTAAACAGCTTCTTCCCTCCTTCCTTGTGTGTTCTACATACTTGGCCAATAAAGATGATTCTAATTTTAAAAATTAATTTAAAAATTAATTACAAAATTAATTAATTAAAAATTTATTTTTTTTTTTTTTAATTCATTAATTAAAAAATAAATTCATTCATTCATTCATTCATCTTCCGAGCCTCACTAGGGTCGGGGGGATGCTGGAGCCTATCCCAGCTGTCTTCGGGCAGTAGGCGGGGGACACCCTGAATCGGTTGCCAGCCAATCGCAGGGCACACAGAGACGAACAACCATTCGCACTCACACTCACACCTCGGGACAATTTAGAGTGTTCAATCAGCCTGCCATGCATATTTTTGGAATGTGGGAGGAAACCGGAGCACCCGGAGAAAACCCACGCAGGCCCGGGGAGAACATGCAAACTCCACACAGGGGAGGCCGGAGCTGGAATCGAACCCGGTACCTCTGCACTGTGAAGCCGACGTGCTAACCACTGGACTACCGGGTGCCTCTGTTCTACATACTTGCCCAATAAAGATGATTTTGATTTTAAAAATTAATTTTAAAATTAATTTAAAATTAATTACAAAATTAATTAATTAAAAAATTAATTTAAAAATTAATTAAAAAATTAATTACTTTAAAAAATATTTTAAAATGCTTCAAATAAAACAACTTCCTGATTCAATTACTAGAGTTGAAATGTTTGTTTAGGAGTATGAATGACTGAGCAGCGCTACCTGTGAGGAGTTAGCTATTGCTATTGCTATTGCTATTGCTAAGCTATCGGTCAAATACAAACGTGGAAATATCCCGTTGTGAACTTTCGTGTCGTTGTTGCGTACCTCCGGGAGAAAAGCAGCAAAGCGATGTTGCAACCTCTCTCTTGCAGACGTTTCACGCAACCTCTTCAAACAAAGCAAGTCGAATGAAATGGAAGCGAGTGACTCCGCAGACGAGCGGCCTGGAGGTCAAAGATGTGCTGTGCTTACCCAGAGGTCACTACGACGCAGAAAGCGCCAGGTGATCCCACCCGCACGTTTCCCGTCCATTTCCGGTCAGACAATCGTCCGGAAAATGGACCGAGGCCATATTACTCCACAGAAACGGCGCGCCGCAAGGCAAAGAGCGAGCGGCGCTCTCGGCGATGGGACTGAGCGCCCGGATCACCATCGACCGCCGATGGTCCGCCAAACAGATGGAGAGTCGCTTGGCGGCGCTTTTCCGAGGGCGGGTGGCAAAAGGGACCGGACAAAGGTTTTCCTTTTCCTATTTACAGGTGTGCGCGGGTGCGGCTTACCGCTCATCTTCGCAGTCACGTGCGAAGCGGAGAAAGAGATCACGAGATCATTTTTCTCGTACTTTAGCGGTGAGGCGTTTTTTTGTGGGCTTCATGTTTTGCAGTGCATCCAGGGGGTTCTGTTGCCCCCGGTGGCACCTGCGGACGGCTGGACTGCAGCGCGGGTCCTCGGGATCGCGGGACCGGGTGCTCTGTATATATTCTGCCACCATGAACACATGCAGGTCAACTGCCCACCCCCCCCTCAACCCCCACCCCCCTTTTTCATGTCCTTCTAATTCATTTTTGTAGACTTCTACTATCCATTGTTTACTTCAGCGTGACAAGGGCAGGGATGGGCAACTTCAAATAATGGAGGGGCCACAATTTTTCATCAGCGCTACTGGGGGGGCCACCCACTTCTGAACTTGATGCATTTTAAAATTGGACGGAATGCATGTCAGTCCGCAGTTTATTTTTCAGTATTATAATTAATGCCCAACGAAATAAATTTTGTGGGGTAGGGAGGTAGTAAACCCCAAATATTACTAAAAAAAAAAAAAAATGCTGGTGGTAAGCCTCCAAGATGAAAAATGTGGGTTGTCTCCCCCCCACACCAAAAAAAAAATTTTAATCTGAAGACGGGCAAATCTGTGAGTCCTGCAAGTATGCTGGAGTCCACTATAGGAGACTTATTCCGATATTTTTTTTTAAAAAACGTAATAAAAAAAAAAACATTTTCAACGTAAAACGAAAATTTATTGTAATTTTTTTTTAATTGTTTTCCTTGACTACAGTGGACCCCCACAGGCCGCCAAGAGACCCCCGACGGTGGCCGGTTGCCCATCCTTGGTCTCGTGCATCAACCCGAACAATCAATTGGCTTCTTTGAGGTTGACAGGTAAAAGGTTAAGATGGGGGGGTCAGGAGGGGGGGGGATGCTACAGCTCAACCACTGTAGTTTGTGCTTAGGGCTTCCTCTTAACTCCTTCCAGGGGAGAATTACATCTGGAGGAATCGAGTGAGAGATGCCAAGATGGAGATCCTCCACAGGACCGCCGCGACCCGCCTCACGCTTGACCTCCGGTTGACGGCGTGAGCTTTAGTTCTTCCAATAACAACAATTAAAAATCCGCCACTGATCAGGATCTTGGAAGGAACGACTCTCGTTGAAGTAGAACTGCCAAATATCAAATCCAAAAACGTTCCTTCATAAAATGTCTTCCAAATTGTAGTTGGACCTTGTTTGAATGAAAACATTTGACTTGCAGGAGGTCGAAAGGTCGCGGATCACTTACGGTCCACATCTTGCCGGGATTGTTCCAACTATTTTTGGATGATAATCACGTCACCGAGGGTTTGTTGATGATGATGATGACTCGGCTTGCTAATTGGTCTCCTTCATGGCGGTTTTTAAAAATGATTCGTATGGACGGGTGACATCTTCTATTTTGTGTTTTGTTTTTTTTTAAATAGGCAGCTACTCCTTCGGGTGCCTTTTGTGAGCGTGTGGAAACGTCTCCGTCAAAACTGCTAACAAATAAACCCAAAATCAAGTTTCCGTGTAATGAGGGCTTTCCCTGACCTTCAAATAAGGCAACCGAAAGATGACTACAATCGGAGAAAAAATATTTATCTAATTGACTGGACGTTTATAACTCGTTACGTAACTGACCAAGGTTTGGCTTTTAGTGTTTGGAATTGTTCTTAAATGCTTTCTGAGTGGTATGACATTAAAAATTTGAGTTGACCGAACAAAGTCTGACTGGTAATTGACCCCCCCGCTCACCCCCCCCCCCCCATCCTTTTTTTACTCCAAGTACGACCTGCATTAAAATAAATGAATGGACAACTATTGAAAGATTCATTTGGAGTTATTTATTTCAAAACACGGGACATTAGCTAGCATGCTTATATGGCACACCGTACCCCCCAGAATCGTGCGTGAACATCCAACACAATCCAAAAGTACCAAAAGCTTTAAGGGGCAATTCTTCGCACTTGAGTAACGTTGATGCTGTAGGACGCTCCGCTCAGAAGCTGCTCTCTGAAAAACTGCAATTTAAAAACAACAGAGTCCAAATGAACGAACTAAATATTTGTCACCAGAAATGCAACTGGAAGCCAGACCTCAATTTCACTTACCGCTTCGACAAATTCAACGATGCGGTCGTTGCTGATCCCATCGGTCACGTCTAACTTCATCTTTAACTGGGCCAGAAACAAGGGGCTCGCTGGGTAGGGTAAAGGAAGGCAAAGATGGTGACACAAATACCGAACAGACCCGAAACCGGATACAAAATGATACTGTAAGAAGAAAACGCAAGGGAGTCACTTACCTTTGACCGTGGTGGCGTTTGTCAAGATGGTTGTCGCGCGGGGCGCTGTGCTGGTTCTGGAATCGGTTGTGTGGATTGGGTTCGGCCTGGCGGTAATCGCAGGCGTGCTTGTTATTGTCGCAGGTGTTCGTGAAATGATTGCGGACGCGGTTGCGTCTGAAGTTACTGCCCTCGAGGATCGGTTTTCCGCGGTCGAGGGTTCCTTCGTGCTCGGCACCGGAGTCGCCGTCCATGTGGAAATTGTGCTTTTGGACGCAGGAACAGGCGCGGACACGAGCGCTGCGGCAGGACTCGTGGTCGCCGTTGGATCCAAGGGCGCTACGGTCTCGTTTGTCTGCGTTGCTGCAGGTGCGGCGCTTGGCGTTGTTATATTTAGCATCACGGATGTGTTTGGCATGGTTTCCGGCGCTTGGGACATGGTTGTGTTTAGGATTTGGGCTGTGGGAGTCGGTCTTGCTGGTCTTGTGCTTGGCAACGGGCTAAAGGTCCATTCGATTTGGTTTTGCGGCGTATTGGCGATGGGAGTCATAGATGCGGACGAGGTTGCGGATGTGGACGTGGCGGTGTCTGCAGTTGGGGTAGTTACAGATTTGTTTGCCGCGGTTGGTGATTCTGCGGTATTTGGCACTCTGGTAGCTCTTGGCGTGGTTGCGGTTGTTGTGTTTTGCGGTGAAGAGGTCATGGATTTGACCGCCGTTGCGGCACTTGCGCTTCGAGTTGCGCTTCTTCCTGCCGGCGTGGTGTTTTGTGTTGCGCTAATTGCAGATTTTCTTGTGTTGAACGGATGTTGGCTAGCGGTCATCGCAGGCGCGCTTGCCATGGTCTCAGGGGTTTGTGAGAAGGTGGTACTCAAGTTGGGACGCTTGGTAGTCACCGTTGCGGCGCTCGGGATTCTGCTGGCTGCGGATGGAGTTGGCTTTTGCGGGGCAGTGCTAATGCTAGTCTTTGATGTGGTCGTTGGTGGAGGTGAAGACGCGGTTGCGTCTGAAGTTGCTGCCCTCGAGGATCGGTTTTCCACGGCCGAGGCATCCGTCGTGCTGGGCACCGGAGTCGCCGTCCATGTGGAAGTTGTGCTTTTGGACGGAGGAACAGGCGCGGACACAAGCGCTGCGGCAGGACTCGTGGTCGCCGTTGGATCGAAGGGAGTTACGGTCGCGTTTGTCTGCGTTGCCGCAGGTGCGGCGCTTGGCGTTGTTCTATTTACCATCACGGGTGTGTTTGGCATGGTTTCCGGCGCTTGGGACAAGGTAGTGTTTAGGATTTGGACTGTGGGAGTCGGTCTTGCTGCTCTTGTGCTCGGCAACGGGCTAAAGGTCCATTCGATTTGGTTTTGCGGCGTATTGGTGATGGGAGTCATAGATGCGGACGAGGTTGCGGATCTGGACGTGGCGGTGTCTGCAGTTGGGGTAGTTATAGATTTGTTTGCCGCGGTTGATGATTCTGCGGTATTTGGCACTCTGGTAGCTCTCGGCGTGGTTGCGGTTGTCGTGTTTTGCGGTGAAGTAGTAACGGATTTGACCGGCGTTGCGGCACTTGCGCTTCGAGTTGCGCTTCTTCCTGCCGGCGTGGTGTTTTGTGCTGCGCTAATTGCAGATTTGCTTGTGTTGAACGGATGTTGGCTAGCGGTCATCGCAGGCGCGCTTGCCATGGTCTCGGGGGTTTGTGAGAAGGTGGTACTCAAGTTGGGACGCTTGGTAGTCACCGTTGCGGCACTCGGGATTCTGCTGGCTGCGGATGGAGTTGGCTTTTGCGGGGCAGTGCTGATGCTAGTCTTCGATGTGGTCGTTGGTGGAGGTGAAGACGCGGTTGCGTCTGAAGTTGCTGCCCTCGAGGATCGGTTTTCCACGGTCGAGGCTTCAGTCGTGCTCGGCACCGGAGTCGCCGTCCATGTGGAAGTTGTGCTTTTGGACGCAGGAGCAGGCGCGGACACGAGCGCTGCGGCAGGACTCGTGGTCACCGTTGGATCGAAGGGAGCTACGGTCGCGTTTGTCTGCGTTGCCGCAGGTGCGGCGCTTGGCGTTGTTCTATTTACCATCACGGGTGTGTTTGGCATCGTTTCCGGCGCTTGGGACATGGTTGTGTTTAGGATTTGGGCTGTGGGAGTCGGTTTTGGTGGTCTTGTGCTTGGCAAAGGGCTAAAGGTCCATTCGATTTGGTTTTGCGGCGTATTGGCGATGGGAGTCATAGATGCGGACGAGGTTGCGGATGTGGACGTGGCGGTGTCTGCAGTTGGGGTAGTTACAGATTTGTTTGCCGCGGTTGATGGTTCTGCGGTATTTGGCACTCTGGTAGCTCTCGGCGTGGTTGCGGTTGTCGTGTTTTGCGGTGAAGTAGTCACGGATTTGACCGCCATTGCGGCACTTGCGCTTCTTCCTGCCGGCGTGGTGTTTTGTGTTGCGCTAATTGCAGATTTGGTTGAGTTGAACGGATGTTGGCTAGCGGTCATCGCAGGCGCGCTTGCCATGGTCTCAGGGGTTTGTGAGAAGGTGGTACTCAAGTTGAGACGCTTGGTAGTCACCGTTGCGGCGCTCGGGATTCTGCTGGCTGCGGATGGAGTTGGCTTTTGCGGGGCAGTGCTAATGCTAGTCTTTGATGTGGTCGTTGGTGGAGGTGAAGACGCGGTTGCGTCTGAAGTTGCTGCCCTCGAGGATCGGTTTTCCACGGCCGAGGCATCCGTCGTGCTGGGCACCGGAGTCGCCGTCCATGTGGAAGTTGTGCTTTTGGACGGAGGAACAGGCGCGGACACAAGCGCTGCGGCAGGACTCGTGGTCGCCGTTGGATCGAAGGGAGTTACGGTCGCGTTTGTCTGCGTTGCCGCAGGTGCGGCGCTTGGCGTTGTTCTATTTACCATCACGGGTGTGTTTGGCATGGTTTCCGGCGCTTGGGACAAGGTAGTGTTTAGGATTTGGACTGTGGGAGTCGGTCTTGCTGCTCTTGTGCTCGGCAACGGGCTAAAGGTCCATTCGATTTGGTTTTGCGGCGTATTGGTGATGGGAGTCATAGATGCGGACGAGGTTGCGGATCTGGACGTGGCGGTGTCTGCAGTTGGGGTAGTTATAGATTTGTTTGCCGCGGTTGATGATTCTGCGGTATTTGGCACTCTGGTAGCTCTCGGCGTGGTTGCGGTTGTCGTGTTTTGCGGTGAAGTAGTAACGGATTTGACCGGCGTTGCGGCACTTGCGCTTCTTCCTGCCGGCGTGGTGTTTTGTGCTGCGCTAATTGCAGATTTGCTTGTGTTGAACGGATGTTGGCTAGCGGTCATCGCAGGCGCGCTTGCCATGGTCTCGGGGGTTTGTGAGAAGGTGGTACTCAAGTTGGGACGCTTGGTAGTCACCGTTGCGGCACTCGGGATTCTGCTGGCTGCGGATGGAGTTGGCTTTTGCGGGGCAGTGCTGATGCTAGTCTTCGATGTGGTCGTTGGTGGAGGTGAAGACGCGGTTGCGTCTGAAGTTGCTGCCCTCGAGGATCGGTTTTCCACGGTCGAGGCTTCAGTCGTGCTCGGCACCGGAGTCGCCGTCCATGTGGAAGTTGTGCTTTTGGACGCAGGAGCAGGCGCGGACACGAGCGCTGCGGCAGGACTCGTGGTCACCGTTGGATCGAAGGGAGCTACGGTCGCGTTTGTCTGCGTTGCCGCAGGTGCGGCGCTTGGCGTTGTTCTATTTACCATCACGGGTGTGTTTGGCATCGTTTCCGGCGCTTGGGACATGGTTGTGTTTAGGATTTGGGCTGTGGGAGTCGGTTTTGGTGGTCTTGTGCTTGGCAAAGGGCTAAAGGTCCATTCGATTTGGTTTTGCGGCGTATTGGCGATGGGAGTCATAGATGCGGACGAGGTTGCGGATGTGGACGTGGCGGTGTCTGCAGTTGGGGTAGTTACAGATTTGTTTGCCGCGGTTGATGGTTCTGCGGTATTCGGCACTCTGGTAGCTCTCGGCGTGGTTGCGGTTGTCGTGTTTTGCGATGAAGTAGTCACGGATTTGACCGCCATTGCGGCACTTGCGCTTCTTCCTGCCGGCGTGGTGTTTTGTGTTGCGCTAATTGCAGATTTGGTTGAGTTGAACGGATGTTGGCTAGCGGTCATCGCAGGCGCGCTTGCCATGGTCTCAGGGGTTTGTGAGAAGGTGGTACTCAAGTTGGGACGCTTGGTAGTCACTGTTGCGGCGCTCGGGATTCTGCTGGCTGCGGATGGAGTTGGCTTTTGCGGGGCAGTGCTGATGCTAGTCTTCGATGTGGTCGTTGGTGGAGGTGAAGACGCGGTTGCGTCTGAAGTTGCTGCCCTCGAAGATCGGTTTTCCACGGCAGAGGCTTCCGTCGTGCTGGGTACCGGAGTCGCCGTCCATGTGGAAGTTGTGCTTTTAGACGCAGGAACAGGCGCGGACACGAGCGCTGCGGCAGGACTCGTGGTCGCCGTTGGATCGAAGAGAGTTACGGTCGCGTTTGTCTGCGTTGGCGCAGGTGCGGCGCTTGGCGTTGTTCTATTTACCATCACGGGGGTGTTTGGTATCGTTTCCGGCGCTTGGGACACGGTTGTTTTTAGGATTTGGGCTGTGGGATTCGGTCTTGCTGGTCTTGTGCTTGGCAACGGGCTAAATGTCCATTCGATTTGGTTTTGCGGCGTATTGGAGATGGGAGTCATAGTTGCGGATGTGGACGTGGCGGTGTCTGCATTTGGGGGAGTTACAGATTTGTTTGCCGCGGTTGATGATTCTGCGGTATTTGGCACTCTGGTAGCTCTCGGCGTGGTTGCGGTTGTCGTGTTTTGCGTTGAAGTAGTCACGGATTTGATCGCCGTTGCGGCACTTGCGCTTCTTCCTGCCGGCGTGGTGTTTTGTGTTGCGCTAATTGCAGATTTGGTTGAGTTGAACGGATGTTGGCTAGCGGTCATCGCAGGCGCGCTTGCCATGGTCTCAGGGGTTTGTGAGAAGGTGGTACTCAAGTTGGGACGTTTGGTAGTCACCGTTGCGGCGCTCGGGATTCTGCTGGCTGCGGATAGAGTTGGCTTTTGCAGGGCAGTGTTGATGCTAGTCAACGATGTGGTCGTTGGTGGAGGTGAAGACGCGGTTGTGTTTGGCGTTGTTGCGTTTTGGAGTGCGTTCGCAGACGTTGCGGGAATTGCGGTCGCGTTTTGGTTCATCGCAGTCATGACTGTCAGCGATGTGGTTGTGGTTTTAGGATTTGGGGTTGCGCTGATTGTAGGTGTGGTTGTCATTGTTTCACGTGTTTGGGATATGGTTTCTATCGTTTTTGTTGTTAGCGTGGTGGCTAACATGATGTTAGTTCGAGTTGCATTTTCTGGCGTGGACGCGGTTACGTCTGGAGTAGCTGTCGTGGTGGGTCTCTTTGCTGCCGTTGAAGATTCGGTGGTACTTAACGCCGCAGCGGCAGTCGAAGTTGTGGCTTGAGGTGCAGTAGTCTTGGACGTTAGTGCCGCCGCAGGACTTGCTAGTATGGTCGTGCTTGTTGTTGCCCGCGTGGTGCTCGGCCTTGTACTGGTTGTTAAAACGCTTGTGTCGGATGGGTTTGGGGTTTCAGGAATCGCAATTGTCGTCGTTTCGGATGTCTGGGATGCGGTCGGTTCTATGTAATGATCTGCGGTGCTGAATGTGGATACGGTCGTGTTTAATGGCCTTTGGGTAGCAAGAATCATTGGCGTGCTTGCCATCGTTTGCGATATGGTTTTAGCTAAACTCTGGCTTTTGGAACTCCTTGTTGTGTTTTGCGTTACGGTCGTCACCGGCGGGCTCGTCGTGCTTTCAGATGTTTGAGGTGAGATTGTATTTCTGATTTGGGTCGAGGTCGTCATTGTGTGAGCCGTTGATATTTTGCCGGTCGCGGATATCGTTGTTTTGCGTTGCGGTGCGCCGGTGTCGTCTATCAAGGAAGTGTTAGATGTTGCAGTCGCGGGCATTCTTGCGTCTGGAGTAGTCGCAGATGTCTTTGTTGCGGTTGAAGATTCGGCAGTTTTGAGGTCCGTCGTCGCTCGAGATGGGTTTTGGGTCGCGGTTGTCGCGGACGTTTTTGCGGGACTTGTAGAGATGATCGCGTTTTGGGTTGTTGTAGTCACGGCGGCGCTCGGTGCCGTACTGCTTGCGGGTTTTGTCGCGTTGAATGTTTTTGGGGTTGTCGTGGTCACTGGAATACTTCCCGTTTCAGGTTTTAACGCCGTCGTCCAGTTTGAGGTTGTTATTTTTGTTGTTGCTACTACGGCGCTTGGTATTTTGCCCGATGTCTGTACCGTTGTGTTTTGCGGCGTCGTGGTGATGGGAGCGCTATTTAGCCCTATGCTAGCTGTCCATTTTGTTGCAGTAGTCGTATTTCGGGGTGGAGTCGTTACGGACGTTGCTGCTGTCGCAGGATCCGTGGCTGCGCTTGTGTTTTGAGTTGGGATAGCGGCGTTCGTCCGTGTTGTTGGAGGTGTGGTGCTTGGGCTACCGCTAGTTGTTGAAACGGTCGCGTTTGGTGTTTCAGTATTCCCATGTATCCTTGTCGTTGTTCCAGGTGTCGGGGATACGATCGGATCTTTTTGTCGGGTTCTCGTGTTTGTCGGCGTTGCGACTGCGGTGCTTTGGGTCGTGTTCATTGTAGACAAGTTTGCGTTTAGCGGCGTCGTGGTGATTGGAGTCATCGTTTCGGGTGTTTGGGCTACGCTTGTAGCCATGTTCTGATGTTTGGCAGTCGTCGTGTTGTGGCTCGCAGGAGTCATCGGCGGGATCGTCGTTGCGTCACGTATTTTGGATGCGGTGGTATTGATCGGGTACGGCGCGATGGTCATTGTCGAGCAGGTTGTCGCCGTCGTGCTTGGCGCGAAGCCAGATGTGGATCGATTTTTGTTCGATGCGTTACTTGCAGATGTGGGCGCGGTCGTATCTGGAGTTAGCGTCGTCGCGGATCTGTTTGTTGCGGTTGAACGTTCGTTGCTATTTGCCACTGTGGTAGGTGTGGACATGTTTTCGGCGGTCGTGTTTCGAGGCAGGTTTGCCGCGGATGTTCTTGCTGTTGCGGGGCTTGCGGATTTGGTTGCGTTTTGAATTTCTGTCGTCATGATTGCACTTGTTGTACTCGTTGCGGATGTGGTCGGGCTAATGTCTGATGTTTCTGTAGTCACGGGTGTGTTTAGCACTGTAGTAGCTGTCGATGTGGTTGTTGCGTCCTGGGCTGCGGCAGTCACGGACGTCACTGCTGTCGGAGGACATGCGCAGATGATTGTGACGGTCGTGTTTGTCTGCGCTCTGCTCTTTAGCATTGTACCGGTTGAAGACATTTTGAATGCGTTTGTTGCAGGTGTTGTTGCGCTACTTGAAGTAGGTCCGGCGGAATTGGCAGATCTTGATTTGGTTCTCGGATCCATCTCTGTGATTGTTGTTCCGTGCCGGTGGTCAGCTGTGATGTCGAGGACGCTGCTCGTCGCTGTTGTGTTTGTTTGATTCGCAGGCGATTTCTCATCTTCTGTTGCCGCCGCGGTACTGGTTCCTGGAGTCATGGTTGGCCGAGATGAATCGATCACTGCGGAAGTTTGAGACTGAATCAGTATGATGTCCCTGTGAACTATACTTATACAGCAATACACGTTTAGCCGATTGTGGTGGAAATAAACTTTGCCAAACTGTCACCATAGTGAACCTTGACAGGTAATTACTTTCACAGTCATAATTCGCCATCCAAATCTGCGTGCTGCTGCCTTCAATAAATAAATAAAATCAGCCATTTTTGAGTTTGTTTTTTTTAAGGGCGGTTGTAAGAGGTTTGCTGAGTGGTAAAGTGCCGTCAGTGTTGTCATCAAACGAAATTGTGAGTGACTTCCTTATACTTTTAAATAACATCAATATCATGATCATTTCAGATGATGTTCCAAAATGAAATGCGCCCATTGCTCACAAACGTGATGGATCGTGATTCAGTTCAAGTGCAAGTGTTATGCAAAGAGATCAATTTTCACTACTATTTTGTCAGAAATTTGTCAAACCATGACGTTAAAGCAAGTTACCTTGAAAGGATGCATACAAACAGCCGTGCAAATATATCCAAGAAAGGATTTTACTTTTCATCTTCATGATGTCAACCGGGTTGAGTGTCTCCAGCCAGCATCGATGTCAAGTACAGTATTAGTCTCTCATTTCCAGGATAGGGTGTTTGCATTTTGCTCTTTCCTTGTTGATGCTCCACCCTCAGCTTTTGAGCAAGGAATATACAGAGGGTGGTGCAGCCACGAAAAATGGTGAAATATAACATTCTTATTTGTACAGATGAGTTTCACTTTGGAATGACCTAACAGTGCTAAAATATTTGAAGTTTCCCACAAGATTCTAATGCATTGGGATGCACCTGCATCATAAAATTATTCTGTCTCTCCATCCATTTTCTCCCACTTTTCAATCAGGTGATGAAAACATGTGGAACCAGGTTATTTCCCGCCAACACACACACACCAGTTAGCATGATCAAACTGTAACAAAATACATTCAAGAGTAAACAATCAATAATGTTCAGCCTCAGTAGAGACCCGTGCATGCCTTGTTAATTTTTTCCCCCCAGCCACAGTGGTGTACACTTTAGTTACCCCACCACCACACTCGCCCAAAATAAAATGGACTGAGGAGAGGGGGTAAAAAAACAAAACTTGGAATGTCCAGACAATGGAGCCTTTTCAATGGATATTAGCCAGTTGGTGTCGGTGTCAGGTGGCTACTAATAAGCAGACAATGAACTGAATTTCAACAACAAAAGAACAAATTCACTTTAAGACTGCCAAACAGGTTTTGAGCATATGTGTGGTTCCACTCGGCTCCTTCTCAAATTTTCACGTTGTGAGTTGATAAACTTGAGTTTTTATAGGCATGAAATTTGCTTCGTGCAAGATGTGTTTCTTGAAATGTCTCAATATCCAAGTTTGTGGGATTGGCGATATATTTTTGGCTTCTGACTTCTCGTGTTTCAGAAAATACGATAATGTGTTTGTTTACTTTATAAAGAAAGTAGTATGATTGTTTGATCTATAACTGCCTAGGGCCTGACTATATTACCGATAATAATATCCATTATTTTATTGACGATAGACACTGTCAGAGGCGAAATGAGGTTCCGCGTGTTGATTTGTTTAAAACAACCATTTATCGTGTAACACCGTCTGCGCATGCTCAGTCCCATGGCTGCGTGTGGCTCCGTTGACATTTAAGCAGAGAGCACTCAGCGTTGTTGTTCGTTGGGGAGAAAAAAAAAGCGTTTCATTTCGGATAAATCAGTCTTGTAAGAGCCGTTTATTATCGAAATACTGGGGTTTTTACGTTTGTTTGTTTTTTTTCTCTCGAAAATAGTGAACGAAGGCGTAATCCGTCGTTCGGTTTCATTTGCTTGCAAGTTTGCAATGCTAGTAATCGTGCTAGTTTGAGATATTGCTCAGACCAAACCAGTTCGATCGTTAGCTTCCTTCCATGCCTTTCCACAATCCCGTTTGCCTGGCACCGATTGTGGTTACCTCGCGTATTTATTTTCCCGAGCGAAATAATGTAAGCCCTTCTTCTGCGCATAATGGACAGAGACTTGTTGAGGCAGTGTCTGACGTATCACGGAGAGTCCTTGTTCAGCACATTAAAATGTGAACAGACTGAGAATCCCGACTTTCAAGCCGTGGTGGCTGACCTGTGTAAGGCTCCGTATGAGGGGTAAGCCTTCCTACCGTCGTCATCTCCAAACCTTAGCACCATCTTGTTTGAAATGTTGCCCACTCGGCATCCTTCGCAGCCTGGTCATTGCGGGAGGGGTATTCTCCCATCTGCGGCCCCTTCTCAAGGTTTCTCATTTTTCCCCAGATGGATTTTTTTGAGGGGGGGTTGTTTTCAGGGGATATTGTTAATATTTGTCAACTCTGGGCATGTGAAGCCCTTTGAGATTTTTGGGCTATATAAATAAATTTGACTTGATATTTCTCATATCACGTCTGTCCTGTCAAGCTTCCCTTCTTACTTTTTGTGCCTGCTGCCTCACCCCCCCCCCCCATCCCGCTCTTAAATCTGATGTTCATTGCTGTTAGTACCTGTTACCTTGAATGTACATGACTATGGGCGAGCCATGGTGGCTTTTGTTAAGATAAGATAAGATAAGATATCTTGTCCCACAATGGGGAAATTTACAGCCTCCAGCAGCAAGAATGTATGTAGAAAGAAGGGGGAAAAAAAAACCACAACAACAAACATCTTTCAATCAAATACAATATGAACACAAATGGATAAATCGCAGTACTATTTACAATTTACCTTCACATCATTTAATTATTATTATTATTATGATTGTTATTTTTTATTCATCAGCCTGACAGCAGTCGGTAGGAACGACAATGGGACTGCTTTAAATGTAGTTCTATTTCCGCCCCCCATGATGTTATCATTGCCTCTAGTTGCCACAAGATGGCAGCAAAGCACTTTTATTTTGTCAGGCAAGGCTGTGGTGTGACTTTTCAGCTTTAACTCTGAAATGATGCTCCTTGACAGAAATGGCGAAGAGCAGAGCAGCCCCCTTGTGGAGCAGTTCATTGCTCGGAAGGCTGACATTCTTTTCAGTCCATCGTGGAAGACTGCGACTCCGAAAGAAGAAGAACAACCGCGACAGGAGGAAGCCGCAGGTTGTCCACGCTTAACGCTTTGTCCGGATCCAACGAATGAAATCCTTGCATTCGAAACCTTATTTTTATTCATCTTAAAATGGGACGGTAACTCGATGCATGAAATGGACGACTTTGTTTTACCTTTGTTGAATTGCCACGATGAGCTCGGTTAAAATAAATCCAAAGCATTATTCATTCTTATCAGGCGTACGATTCCACACAATCTTTTGTGCGCGGCTTATTGTCTACCAAATGAACCCATAGGAAATCTTCTTGCTGGAGTTGTTTCGACAACTGCTATTAAGTTCAATTTATTGCTTGTATTGCGCTGAGCAGCCAGATGCAACTCCTAGTTGTTGTTTTTAAAAATATATATATTTTTAAATCCGAGCAGAGCTTATCCCGAGTGACAATTTGATGTCATCATTCGCTCAGACCTAAAAACTCATCGAAGCGATTGTAATGCCTCGTAATGTTCTTTCCAGAGGCTTATGCTGCCATGCCCCCCCTGGAGTTATTCATGGAGGTGCCTTTTGAGGAGAGAAGGGCCATGCTTTACCGGGATTTGGAACGAGGCGACATCGTGGTGGGAAGGATCAACAACGTTCGCGAATATGGCTTCTTTCTTACGCTCATTTGCATGGCGGGCGGGCTGAACAGAGACATCGAAGACTTGGAGTTATCGGTAAGATCGGTGTTCCGCTCGTGCCGTGACACCCGAGAACCATTCATTCATTCATTCATTCATCTTCCGAGCCGCTTGATCCTCACTAGGGTCGCGGGGGGTGCTGGAGCCTATCCCAGCTGTCTTCGGGCGGGACACCCTGAATCGGTTGCCAGCCAATCGCAGGGCACATAGAAACGAACAACCATTCGCACTCACACTCACACCTCAATTTAGAGCGTCCAATCAGCCTGCCACGCATGTTTTTTGGAATGTGGGAGGAAACCGGAGCACCCGGAGAAAACCCACGCAGGCCCGGGGAGAACATGCAAACTCCACACAGGGAGGCCGGAGCTGGAATCGAACCCGGTACCTCTGCACTGTGAAGCCCACGTGCCCACCACTGGACTACCGGGCCGCCACCCCGAGAACCAATCGCTGTCAAACAAAATGGATGGCGGGCCGTAAATGGCTCCCTGGGCCGTAGTTTGGACACCAGCGGTTTAGAAACCTGAGCTCGAGCTGTGACACCCGAGAACCATTCATTCATTCATTCATTCATTCATCTACCGAGCCGCTTGATCCTCACAAGGGTCGCGGGGGGTGCCGGAGCCTATCCCAGCTGTCTTCGGGCAGTAGGCGGGGGACACTCTGAATTGGTTGCCAGCCAATCGCAGGGCACACAGAGACGAACAACCATCCACGCTCACACTCACACCTAGGGACAATTTAGAGCGTCCAATCAGCCTGCCACGCATGTTTTTGGAATGTGGGAGGAAACCGGAGCACCCGGAGAAAACCCACGCAGGCCCGGGGAGAACATGCAAACTCCACACAGGGAGGCCGGAGCTGGAATCGAACCCGGCACCTGTGAAGCCGACATGCTAACCACTGGACTACCGGGCCGCCACCCCGAGAACCAATCGCTGTCAAACAAAATGGATGGCGGGCCGTAAATGGCTCCCTGGGCCGTGGTTTGGACACCGGCGGTTTAGAAACCCGAGCTACAGCCAAATGCATTTGGGCTGTGTTGTTCTCCTCAAAATGGCCTTGAAAGATGCGATTGAGAGAATTCGGGGGGGGGGGGGGGCCTCCTGTCAATCGGCGGAATGAGTGCGGTCTCGTCAGTCGATCGCGGAAACCTCAAATGCCGATGCGTCGTCGCCGCTCCGTCTTTTTAACCGAATTCAGATTTCTTTTGTCATCGCAGGCTCTTTGTCACATTAAAGAAATCCCCTCAGCCGGCAGCCACGACGATCCTTTGTCCTACTACCAGATCGGGGACTTGATCAGAGGTGAGAAAAATCTTCATTCCGTCGATTTGAACGCCAATTTTGGAAAATGGTGGACGGAGCGTCATCACGTTTCATTGGAGCCATAAAAACGCAATTTTCGGTCCGTTTTGTTTTCATGCCAACGTATTTCTTTTTGTTTTTGTAGCCCTTGTGAAAGATATCGACCGCTACCAGGAAAAAATAACCGTCTCCCTCCTGCAAGCATCCATTTCTGGCCAATCCGAGTGCATCCAACTCGGAGTCGTGACCAGGGAGGAGCTGCCCGTGCAATACGAGTGAGGACACCAAAATAGCGCTCACAAAATAAACAAAAACGCCATCCGGCGCGGACGAATACACTTTTTTGCTAATCGCGTCTGCCGCGGCGTCCCAGTCGTAGCGTTTGCGCAGCCAGCGACTTCAGCAAGACGTACGAGCGCATCCTGACGGGTTGCCACGGCTACCACAACCCCTGCGTGGTGGACTACCTGCTGGAGAACATCGGCGTCAGTGACGTCCATCCTCCGTCCATGATGCGAGGCCTCCAAAGGTAAACGCGGTGGCCGCCGCCGTTCCTCTACGGTATGATTTTGGGGCGACGCCGGGGGGGGGGGGGGCGAGCTGACGGCCCCCCCGAAATACGACCGCCGCGACGCTCGCCGCCATGCCGCGCTCATCCGTCACTCGTCTTCCAGTCAGCTGTTTGCAAAAGAAGATTTTGCGTCCGTCATCCGGAAGAAGCAGTCGGCATCCTGGGCCTTGAAATGGTAAATGTGTGGGGGGGGGGCGGTTTTGACTTGGTTGTGTTTTCTGCAAGACATAAATGACTCATCATTACCCCCCCCCAGTGTCAAGGCAGGTGTGGGCCACTTCAAGCAGGGTCGCCACGTGGAAGCCATGAATGAGTACAACAAAGCTTTGGACATCGACACCAATAACGTGGAAGCGCTGGTGGCGCGCGGCGCTCTGTGAGTGGGGGGGGGGGGGGGGTCGTAACAAGATCGTTATTGTTGATTTACAATTTGATCGAATCGGGGCGTTCTGTCCCCAGGTATGCAAACAAAGGCGTGATCCTGAAGGCCATATCGGACTTCGAATTGGCGCTGGAGACGTGCCCGGATCACCGCAATGCCAAGAAGTACCTTTGCCAAACACTGGTTGAGAGAGGAAAACAGTAAGTTGCGCGTTTGGGGGCTGCTCCACGAAATACCAAGAACGCATTTGTGTGACCAGCGAGTGAGCATGTCGCAGTCTACCTTCCCTGTCCTAGTTGAGCCCGCCGACGGTCATCCGCTTTGGAGTTGCAAAGTGGTGCAGCCCGTTAGCCGAGATCCGTTAGCCGTTAGCCGTTAGCGCAAAATCGGCAAATAGGCCTGTTTTTTTTTTTTCCGGAGATGGCCGAGGAGCGCTTTCAAACTATTTTCATACGGGCGATTTAGCACCAAGGGGGAGTCTTTTCTCAAACCTGCCTTGACGCGACTCGATTCTCCCGCGTAGACTCGAGGAACAAGAGAAGCTGGTGACGGCGGAAGGCGTGTACAGGCGAGCGCTTTCTCTGGATGACGCAAACCCCGAGGCTCAGGAGGCCTTGAGGAAAATCACCGAGACCATCCAGGTGGGTGGGCCTCAACACGCCAGCACCTTCCGCCGTGTATCGCGCATGCTGAAGGGGGGGGGGGGGGGGGGGGGGTTGGGGGGGGCTGACGTCCAGAGCCACGCTTTGAATGGCAAAGTAGCAATCGCAATACACATTTGTTTGTTGTTAGCGCTCTACCAGGTGGTGTGTTTTTTTTGTTTTTTGGTTGGTTAACAACAAAGTGCCTCAACGTCAAAGCAAAAATGTTCAGGTCAAACAAAAGTGAGCAGTTAAAAAAAAAAAAAAAGTTTGAGTCTTGCTGTAAGAATGTTATCACGTGGCTCTTAAATTCTGGTGGATTTATTTCTGCTCACGGCGGCCATTTTGGAGCATTTTGTCCTCTGCGAGCATTCACTTTTTTTGTTTTTCCTCTTCGGAGGTTGATTTTGTCCGCGTGGTTTGTAATACTGATGAGATTTTTTTTGTTGTTGTTTTGTTTGCGTGTGTGTGTGTGTGTGCGCATCTTGTTTGCCGCCCCCGCCCCCCCGGTACTTGCCCTTCGGACTGACACGGCCTTTGTCACGCGGGGGGGAATTGACTGTGGAAAATGACGACTCCTCCGCCGCTGCAACCCTCGCCCGTGATCCACCGACGGTAACCTTGTCGCCTTTCTGTCTCTGCTCAAAACTTTTGGGACAATCTGCCCCCTCCCCCCCATTTCTTGGCTGCCGCCGCGATTTCATTGGTCCACACATCACTGTAACTCCGCCCACTGTAAAAAACAATTCCCGCGTTGCGTTTCCGTACTTTTACTCGCCCTCCGCCAAACGACCGCCTTCCATCTACGGCTTTTGGTGATTGCGCCGGCGCTGATTTAAAAAAAAAAAAAAAAATTCCTCACTCGTTGACCGTGCCTTGAATCGTCTCGCCCGGCGCGCGTAAAGAATTCCATTCGCCTGCGGGAAGAAGCGCTGGCGAAGGAAGAGGAAGAGAAAGCCAAAAGCAGTCAGAGCAGTGCTGAGAAATTGCGTAAGCTCTTAAAAGAGGAGAAGAGGTGAGTTATTTCCGCACCTTGGGGGGGGGGCTTGGTTAGGCATACGGCCACTGAAGAGAACGAAGCATCGCGTGAGTATCGAACCCAATCAGAGGTCCGCCCGGCGTCTTTCTTTTGGTCAGGATGAAAAGAAAACGCAAGAGGTCGACCTCTTCCTCGTCCTCCTCGTCCTCCGCGTCGTCGTTGTCGTCCTCGCGCAGGAGAGCCAAAAAAAAGAAAAAGAAAAAGAGGAAGTCGGCGCGAGGAAGCAAGCGCCGCGCCAGCAGGCGCAGGAGCGACGAGGGAAAGCGCGGCAGGAAGAGGAAGGAAGACGACGAGGAGGACGAGTGGTACCCGGCACCCCCCGACACCTCCGCCACCTTTCTCGACCAAAAGACGTGGGAGGCGTTCGGGGCCACCGATGAGGAGGAGGATGTGGGGGGGCCCAGCACCAAGCCCAAAGATGCCAACGGCCCGAGGATCTGTCTGTATTCTTTGTCGCCGTCCTCAGAAGACGACGACGACGTCTGCGAGTGGCCGTCGCACCCCGCCAGGGAAAGGAGCAGGCAAAGTAGGAGCGCAAGTTCAGGCGCAGAAGAAGACGGCAGGACCAGGAGCAGCGAAAGACGGACGGCCGATCAAAGAAGTTGCGTCGATGAGAGGAAGCGCAGAGTTTCCTGCTCCTCGGCCGATTCGGCGTATTCCAGAAAATTAGGGCCAGGGAACGATTTTTCCAAAGATCAAACACTGCCGGAGGAAGGAAAAGCTGCAGAAGGGCAAGCCGGTTGGAGCCAGTCGGACCAGGCCCGAGTCCGAGCGGAGCAGGAGGAAGAGATCTCGCTCCCGCAAGGAAGGTCCAAAGAAGACCTTCCGGCAAACCTCTTGGACATCTTTCAGCAGATTGCAAAGTTTCAGAAGGAGAAAGGCATCGGAGCCAAAAAGGCGGCAAATTCCATTTGAAAGGAAAGAATTGAAGAATTGCTCGCAATTGGTTGCCGTTGAAGAAGCCCCCGTCGAAAGACGCCAAACGTCGAGCGCACGCCCACAAACCTTCCGATTGGTGAATCTCTCAAAGAAAAACAATCGGGGTGGTTCTCCAAAAGTAGGATCCAGAGTCAAATTAGTTTTTTTTTTTTTAATGGTCAATCAAATGAGATGATGGAATTTAGTTTTCACACTCGTTCTTTGCGCGGGATTCCATATCGTTTCGCTGCGCGCATTTCAAGATTTTGCGAAGCCAACGGCTAATAAGTTGCCGTGTCCACGTGATCCTCAAACGGAACGACACGTAACATGACGTCCATGAATCACCATTCAGAGGTCAAGTGTTAAAAAAAAAAAAAAAAACCTTTTTATTATTTTGTAACTTGAGTATCGGTGCTCCGGTACCGAGCGCTCCGAGATCAAACGATGGAGGTACCGCAAAAACATTCAACAGTCTGCGAACAAAGTCTCGAGCGTCCCATCTTTCTTTATTCATAGTCCAGGACAGGGAAGGTGCCATTTCAAACAAACCATTCGGACTTGCTTTTTGAACAAGTTTGTCGTTGTGCTCTCATGTCACATTCCTGGAGCATATTTTTGAGAAGCGCCCAGATAGGAGCTTATTGCATGAAAGAATGGGAATTCTTTGTTTGTTTTTGTCCACGTTTGCTCATATGACTGGCTGGCGACCAGTTCAGGGCGTTCCAAAGTCAGCTGGTATAGACGGCAAATCTCGTGGAGCGTTATTGATGGCCTTACGTAGTGCATTGCGCCTATACACGTCAACCCACGTCTCGAGATGTTCGTTCGCCCATTCATTCGTTTTGCCCCCCCCCCCTCCCCCAAATGTAAGTTTCAATAAAGTCTTACTTGAATCGTGTGACTTTTGCGTCCGCGTTCCATTTCGGTGTTCATTTGCGGTCTTTCTAACGGCCGCGATGGCGCAAGAGTGGTGAAAACCCGAGTCACGACGGCGCAACTTCTTTGAAGACCTTTCGAGCGACTCGCAAGAGCTCGAAAACGTTGCTTGAATTGTTGAAGCCGCCTTCCGGCTCGCCGTGCGCGGCGGACGGCCCTTTTCACGTCAGGATTTCGACGGCGAACAAGCCGGGCAAGCGCGAGCGTTTGAAGTCCCAAGTGGCGACCAAATGCACTCTTGAACGTACGTGCGGCGTCCCTCCCGCGGTTAGCTAACTTCAAGCAAACGACATCACCTCGGAACTTTTTAAAAAATCCCTTTATACAGCCACGCACTTAACGACTTGTGCTTTTCCGCCGATAAAATGCAAGGGAACTGGCCGCTTCCCTTCAATCGTTACTGTTTGTTGCTTCAGCTATCGAATGGTCGTATTCTGAGAATCGAGGACACATTTTCCCCAGTCAGGCGTGTTCCTGCTTTCCAACGCAGCGGTATTTTCGGGCGGACTATTGAGCACTTCTCGGACCACTTGGTAAACATTCTCACGCTTCGAACACACCAGCAACGTATGAGTAAAACGTATTTGTCGACTGCTAACACGAGATAGCACAGATAGCAGTGCTGACGTATGACGTCATGCTAATGCCATGCTAATAGGTTTCTTGTCCATTTCCTCTGCGTATCTTTGCTGCGGTATATTAAAATTATTTCTTAAACTTTTTTTTTACATGATCTCGTTTGAGTAAACATTCTCACGCTTCGAACACACCGGCAACGTATGTGTAAAACGTATTTGTCGACTGCTAACACGAGATAGTACAGACAGCAGTGCTGACGTATGACGTCATGCTAATCCATGCTAATAGGTTTCTTGTCCATTTGCTCTGCGTATCTTTGCTGCGGTATATTAAAATTATTTCTTAAACTTTTTTTTACATGATCTCGTTTGAGTAAACATTCTCACGCTTCGAACACACCGGCAACGTATGAGTAAAACGTATTTGTCGACTGCTAACACGACATAGCACAGACAGCAGTGCTGACGTATGACGTCATGCTAATGCCATGCTAATAGGTTTCTTGTCCATTTCCACAGCGTATCCTTGCTGCGGTATATTAAAATTATTTCTTAAAATTATTTTTTTTTACATGATCTCGTTTGAGTCACCCCCAAATTGGCTTGCTTGGCTTACTGGCCGCCTTAAGCCACTTGGTGTCACATATTTGATTCAATAATCAAACACACGCAACCGACGTGTGTGTGTGTGTGGCCAGCCGTGTATCACCCTTGGCAAAAGTAGCTTACTTCAGGCTTAGCTGCCAAACCGTGGATCATTACTGGGCCCATCATCAGAAATGCGGCACAGCGGTTCTATGCGATATCTCGCCGGGCAGATTAACCGCCGAGTCTAATACCGAACGCTCACTCTTGTGATTGTTGCTGCTGTCACATACTGTACTGTACGTCTGTCCTTTTAAAAAAAATATCTTTTTTAAAGTGCCAACTATACAGTAGATAATTGGAGTTACTGTCGGGTTGTTAACGGACAACTCCGCCTCGGTCCAATAGTGACGGGTGTGCATCTCTTCTCTTGTCCACTGGAGGGCAGTGCAACATAATGCCACAGCTCCAATAACTTACTCCATGGAGGGTTAGGGGGGGTTCAGGTTTCCTTCCACACAGACATCAAGCATGCTTTGCTTAAATTTCTTAATGTTAAATGTGTTATATAATTTTTTTAAAAATTTGCGTATAGTTTTTTTTATACGCAAGGTATGATACTATGATATACTTGATTGAAAATATTTCAAATGTAACGATTGTGTTCGAGTCAAGAAGGTACGGCTGTTGCTTTTTGTTGTTTACCAATATGCAACATGTAAAAAAGCTCTCCACAGCTACAATTAGGAGACTGCTAGACAAGAAGAACGTTGAAAAAAATATAGAAAATAGCAAAACCAAGTTTTAAACTAATTGTACTGCAATTGACATAAAGAACAGGAGCGTATGTTAATGCGAACCTTGCGTGAGTGTATTTTAAGTCAGGAAAATGCAAAACCGCTATTGCTAACTCGTCGCCACAATCACCATACGTCATAGATTTTTTTCCCCGAGAGGAAGTTTGTGTTCTGCAGTTTGAACAAAATATTTTTAATTCTCCTGCAAATCTCCGTTCAATTTGCTCCGCACGACAATGTCACTTAGAAAATCAACCCTAAAAGTCGACGAGGTATGAAACCCCACCAGTTGGCGCAAAGCTTCGGGTTGTCGCGACGCATCGTTTTCCTGCTCACCGCGTTTGATGTGACAGGCCGAAATGCCCAACACGCCCCTTGAAGCAAAGGTTCTCAATAAAGTTTTGAAACCTATTTGAACTTCAGCGTGCTTTTGCATTCCGTCAGCGCCGTTCCTTGTCTGCTCGTCAGGGAAATCAGAGTCGGTCAGAGCTAATTCAACAAGTTGTGTGCTCTGTAGAGCAAACGACATGGCTGTCCTCTAAGCGCCCACTTCACAGACTTGATTCAAATGGTGACCTTGCGCTGCCGCAATGAACTGAAAGTGTCAATGTGGTCGGGGAAGGAAAGAAGAAGAAGAAGAAGAAGAAAAGAGTCTTTTGTCATGGAAGGTGACGGCCTCTCCCGCCGTTGGTTTGTGCGGTCGGCTGCCCTGCTTGACCGACTCTGATGAAGCTGCAGATTCTCGCCTGGGTGAGTCCTCTTCCTCTTCCTCTTCCTCTTCCTCTTCCTCCTCCGGACGGCCTTTTCATAAAGAGGGATTCCTCCTCGTCGGCTTCTCTCTTCAGAGTCCGGGCAATCAGACTGTTGAACATGCGCGAGGAGATGAGACATTTTAAATTAGTGTTAGCGCAGCGTTCCAGTGAGAGACGAGGTGGGGGGCCGGGGGGGGGGGGCGTTTTTTCATTTTCCTCAATGAATGGGACGACTACATTGAATTCTGTGAGCGTGACAATACAGGGAAGCGAGTAATGGAATCGGATCACACGTCCTGTCTGCGTGTTAGGCCGTAATGAGGAATTTAAAGGTCCTCCGCTGCCATTCAGCGGCGTACCCCCCCCATCCCGGTCGCCGTCGCTTGGCAGCTCGTCTTCAAACTGCCAAGATTGACGAAAAGCCCAACAGTCACCCCTAAAGGTGACTGGAGAAGTTCTGATTGACTGCTCGGCTATTCTTCAAGGCTGCGCACGCATTGTCCCGTGACGCAAATGACTAGGCGGCGGTTTCGGGGGGGGGGGGCAAACATCATCCCAAGGCCTCACCCGCATTTACAAATCACATCTTCGCTTTTGCTCCGTGAATTTTGAACACATTCGTACCGCTTGCTGCCGGAGAAGTCGCGAATCGGGAGTGGTTGTTCTTTGCATTTTAATTCGTGAACACTTTTCCTTGACAGTTATGTATTTTTATATTACTTTTTTTTTTTTCATTCGACCATCGGCACTTGTTCGGTTTGAATTCGAGCCTACTTCCAGTTTGGATGTTGTCATCATATTCCGTTCATGGGCCAGAAAAGAATTTTTTTTTGATATCTCCTCCTGCTCTGGACCAAATCTTTTGACACCTGACCTTTTGACCTTTTTGACCTTTTGTCTTTCTTATCTAAGCAGATGCAAATTTGAGTCACTGCGTATGAGTGGTTGCCCCCCCCACCCCACCCCACCCCCCTCGCACCCCCCTCGGCTTTCAGCATTTCGTTCTCAAGTCCTCCGCTTCTCCGAACAAGCGTGAAGGAAGACACGCGTGCTAAACTCAAAAACACGTTTCTCTTCCCGCAACAACATTCGAGACGAAACAAGTGCACGCGCTGTGTCTCGCTCCGAAATCCAAGTCGACACACTGCACTGTGGCGCGAACACACACACACACGCGCTCACACACACACACACACACACACACAGGCATTGTCCCTATGCTACGCTAGTATTAGCAAGTAAATAGACACTCCTCGGGATGCTCTCCAAAAGCTTGCAAATTCCATTACACTATTAAACTCTCCAAAAAAGGATTTGGGTTAATTTAGTAAACACAGGGTCGTAGCTGCCACAAAAGCTGAGCGGGAGTGCGGCTTGGCTGCACTCTGTGAGTGTGTGTGTGTGTGTGCACGTTTGTACGAGCAAGAAACGCTGACTGTGTGAAGCCGAGCGAGCGTCTTTGCTGCACAAGCAGCGGCGGCGGCAGTCTTAAAGCCAGCCACTCTCCCTCCAGAGATAGCGCTTCTTTCTCATTTGCTCGCTCCCCTATTTTAATAATAGCTGTGCATAAGTAATTTCTAAAAGGCCAAGCAGGCGCACCGGCGTGGGTTTGGTGGTGGCGCGGGGTGGGGGGGTGGGGGGGGCGGCCGGGGTGAAATTAAACTCATTTTATCTGTGAGCAGGTGGATTTCTATTTATCATTAACATGCATAGAATTTGCACAATGTTATTTCTTGCCGCTGCTACTGATGGAACGTCATCCGAATAATGTCGGAGGGAGGGAAGGCCTTATTTTCCTTTGCTTATACAGGAGTGAAATTCAGAGATAAAAGTCGGGGTTTTTTTTTTTTTTTGCCTTGCAATTTTCTGCAAATGAAAACTAATTCTGGGAAGCTTCTTATTACGCCGCAAGCTCATTTGGTTTGCATTAAAAGGGAACAGGGGCAACGTCGAGGATTTGGGACAGATTTCCAGGAGATGCTAACACGTTTGCTCTGATAGCATTAGTAACGCCCCCCCCCCCACACCTCCTTCCATTTACGGGCCCCTTGTCCTCGGTTAACTGGCGTTAAATATATGGACTCGTTAATTGGCAAATCAGACTTTTCGACTTATTTGGATCGGATCAAAATAGTGGATTGTAAAATGCGCCATTTTAAACGCTGTATTTCTCGAGCATTTGAAAACAACCGCCGCGGTATCCAAAGCGCTGTACATGGAGAGAAAAGAATTCAGACGACAAAGAAACAAGAACATAGACGGGTGGTAGCGCAAAAAACAGTCCAACTAAAAGTCAAGACCCATGCGGAGTCCAATGCCAAAGAATAAAAATGAGTTTGAAAACGAGTTTTCAAGACGGGCAGCGAGGAGAGGGGGGCTTGCCCAGCATTCGGCGAAGAGGATCTTAAAATGCGTCGAGAGCCAGTGAAGGGAGGCCCGAGGAGTCGCGATTTGCTCCCTCCGACGAGTACCAGTCAAGAGACGAGCGGCAGCATTATGGACCAACTGGAGACTCTCGATGGAGGATTGGCTGGCTCCAAAGTCATTCATTCATTCATCTTCCGAGCCGCTTGATCCTCACTAGGGTCGCGGGGGGTGCTGGGGCCTATCCCAGCTGTCTTCGGGCAGTAGGCGGGGGACACCCTGAATTGGTTGCCAGCCAATCACAGGGCACACAGAGACGAACAGCCATCCACACTCACACTCACACCTAGGGACAATTTAGAGTGTTCAATCAGCCTGCCACGCATGTTTTTGGAATGTGGGAGGAAACCGGAGCACCCGGAGAAAAGCCACGCAGGTCCGGGGAGAACATGCAAACTCCACACAGGGAGGCCGGAGCTGGAATCGAACCCGGTACCTCTGCACTGTGAAGCCCACGTGCTAACCACTGGACTTACCGGGCCGGCCCCCGTGTAGATTTGACAAATTCAATTCTGATTTGAGAAACGTCCCAACGTCAAAACCGTCACATGAACCTCAGCGAAGCGTCAACTGAAAAGCACATCACAGGCTTGAGTCAAACGGAACGACACTTCTCAATGTAAGTCCATTCTTATCACTTCTCCTTCCCATTTTTGCATGGAGGCGCACGTCCCCCGTTATGGTACAACATCACGCGTCACACTTTTCAAAGGAGGATGGTTGTCTCCAGGCGGGATTAGACGCACTGTGACCGGTCTTTTGCGCCAGCGTTGACGTTGAAAGTGAGATGATGTTGTGTCTCACCCTCGCCAAACATCAGCGCGGCGGCTCATGGCAGCTCCCGTCGTTGACAGGCAGCCAAGCGGGCAGGCAGTCAGCCATTGTTTTGTAATGTGTTTCACTCTGCCAGCGCTGATCCTTGCTAAGGTACTTACCACGCCATTGTTGTCTAAGTATGCTATTTTCTGGCTGGGCACCTCCACTATAGAATAGGCTGCCCCCCCCCCACCCCCCCAATCCTCAAAAGAGAGGTTTGTTACAGTGAGTGTCATGCTAATCCCGCTGTGTGATATGTATATGTGTCAACACAGAAAGAGAGAGGGGGGGGGGGGGGGAGTCTGAGCTCGCGCAATAAATGTTGGGGAATGGCAAAAAAAAAAAATAAAGACAGATTGACAAATCCCATTCACCCCTTTGCTGTACTCCCTGACACCAAATTACAATTCATCACAATAAAACAAGCTACTGCTATAATCGGGCCACATTCTTTCATTTGTTTGTGTTTTTGCTATAAAACTATATACAAGGAATGAAGGCGCATATGGTAAAAAAAACCCCAGTGTTTCATCCGTTAAATCAACCTTAAAACGTACTTTTTCCTCTGTAGCCGTGTATAACATGGTACACTGATTTGCTAGCATCCATTATTAACATCCGGGCCATGTCTTTTTTCATGTTCCCGTAACACGGTCTCGCGATAAAACATAATGGTTGAAATGTGCCCCGTTTTCCACTTTTTTTTGAAGAGAGCGCCAGGAGAGTGCGTGGAGACAGGGGGGGAAAATATTTGGATTAAACAGTGTTAAACTAACATGTTATTTGAATTGACAGGTAAGATATGATTGCTTTTTATTGTCGAGTGTTACTGTTGTGTGGTCGTCATGAGCATGCCGAGATAAGTGCCGCAATGTCCGAGTTCTCAAACGCACCGCTTTTTGGCGACGTGACGTCACAACCACCAAACGCGATTTGGCCGGCTCAAACAACACATTTCAGTAAGTCGGATTTGTTCAAAAAGTCCTCAGTCAGAACAGCAACTGTGGCAAGTTGTCCGCGTCAACGTGTGAACTCATTTTTGTCTGATAAACTACCGCTGAAAAGTAACCCGACGCGATGGCCGCCGCTGTTGCTAATAGGCGCCGGAAGGTAGAATACAGTGCCAGCGTCATTAAGTTGGATTTTGGACTGCACTTTCGTTTCGCTTGGCCTCGTATGTCCGCATTTTATTTGGTAACCAAATAATTTGGTTGCCTAAGGTTGATTTTGAAGTTGGCCTTCTTACAGCATTGGCGGCGTGACACGTGTCATGAATTATTGTCGATGAGGTGCCTCGGTGCAGACCGAACACTAATAAATATTGATACAGTACAAGGTGAAAAAAGGGTGAGTTTTGTGCATGGGATTTTTTTTAGGTAGACATTTGCTTGTTTTGGGATATTTCTTACCGTACTGGATAAAAGTGGATGTTCTTTATTTTAGTGATCGAATAAATTAGATAAAACATTGATCACAGAAGTGAAAGCTACTGCCAAAAAAAAAAAAAGGAATGACTATCGATCGACACAGTGGTAGGAAATACATGTAGCTACATGTGTTGGCATTGTGGCCTGAATAGAATTTAAAAACAAAACTATAATGATTGTATGATTTGAAAAAAAAATGAATTTTCTCTCAGAGTCTGCATTTAACTCATGTTGTTGGGCAAATTGATGCAAGCTCTTGTATTTTCCAACTGCTGTGTGCATATTACTTTTACCCGTCCTGAAGGTGGAACAGAAAATCTTTAGGAGCATTACTAAGCCGAATATAGAAACATATTTGAACCCTGGTCCTCCACTAAGTAGATTATAAACATTTATTATAGCATGTCATCATAATATCCTGCACACTGCAAAACTTGCGGGCCAGTTTTTTCCTCCCTTTGCAGTCGAAGATGAGAGTTAATTCAGCAGCGGTATGGTAATGTGAAGGTCCCTATCAGTCCCGGCATCACACATACTAACAAGCTTAGGATAAGCCCAGCCTGGAATGGTATGAGGCTTGAGTTTCTGGAACCAGTGCGGGCGCTCTCTGCAGCCAAATCTCACTTCAGCAGAAACCGGTCGGGCAATTCCTCTGCTTAAAAAAAAAAAAAAAAAAATTAGTGCTAGTGCATGTATATTTTTTTTTGCAAGGATAGGAAGTTTGTACCTCGCCAGGAAAATTGCGCTGTATTTTGAAGAGGAAAAAAAAAAACATTTTACGGAAGGCAAAAATCGCCTTGAGGGAAGCTAATCAGCTGACGGCTCTGAAAAGCTTGTAATGTGTATTAGGAGATTTACCACGAGCGCCGAGTTAAAAGCCTGACAACATTGTTGACTCATTGAAAGATTCCAACATCTCAACTTTGCGCGCTGTTAACAAATGCACACACACGTTAAGATGGTGTACTCGGCACTTCTCCTCTCTCTGTAAATCGCAGTGGATCTGCCGTAAGCGTGTTATTATGCTCCGGCGCTCATCAGCACCATGTGATCCCGGGCAGGGCCTGCTACTGTGAGACAACATGCTAAATCCTGTTTGGGGGACTTGGCTGCTCTCAGCTGCAAAACTAATCTTACCAGCCTCCAAACCAAAACGCCACACCGCAGAGGTGTCCGTCCGAGAAGACGGCGACATCAGTGGACAGCTCCCTGAAGTTCATATATTTGCACCTGGGTGCATTTTCAAAACAAAGGATGCTTGTTATCTTCTAGCTAGGAGCGTAGCAATCATAAGAGCAATATATACTGTATATAAAATGAGACAGTAATACGTGGTTAGCGCGTGGGCTTCACAGTGCAGAGGTACTGGGTTCGATTTCAGCTCTGGCCTCCCTGTGTGGAGTTTGCATGTTCTCCCCGGGCCTGCGTGGGTTTTCTCTGGGTGCTCCGGTTTCCTCCCACATTCCAAAAACATGCGTGGCAGGCTGATTGAACACTCTAAATTGTCCCTAGTTGTCAGCGTGAGTGCGAATGGCTGTTCGTCTCTGTGTGCCCTGTGATTGGCTGGCAACCGATTCAGGGTGTCCCCCGCCTGCTGCCCGAAGACGGCTGGGATAGGCTCCAGCACCCCCCGCGACCCTACTGAGGATCAAGCGGCTCGGAAGATGAATGAATGAATGAATGAATAATACCCCCACGTGGCAAAGATAACGTTTTAGACCACCGCTCCAATAAGCAAAATCTGTGGACGGTCGAAAACAATGCAAAAAAAGCTTATTGTCCGAAAACCGTGATCATTGGCCACCAAATTTGTGCACATCTCTACTCATGCCCGCTGCAAACAAAATATTTGAACAATGGCCCCGATATTTTCAACTTTCAGCTTTTTTTAGACTCTCCCAAAATCTGTAAAATAGAAGTACTCCTTCGGCATGTTTTGATAGCATTTATGGCACTTAAAAAAAAACTTTTTAACATACAACTAACCCAAACACATTCAAACCTATAATGAGAGAGGGCAAGAGCGGTGGACAACACAAAAATATTGGACAGCACACTGCAACGGTAAATTTGATGCGCTTACACTGCTGTAAACAATCACTTTTTTTTTTTTACTCCAAACAAACTTATCATCGCACACTGTACATCGAAAATTATTCCCAAAGATGTACATTATAAAATGAATATACTATCTGTATTGTTTTAAAGCAGGATTACCCAAAAACGCATGTTTTTGTTCTTGGTTCTTCTTTTTTTTCGGATTTACGCCATTTTAGAGGAAATTGTGTCGCCCTCTAGTGGTCAAGAATATATTGCCCAAAAAGCCGCCCGAAAAATTGGCAAGATGGCGGGACCGTGAACGTACTATCCGCGATAGAGATGACAAAAACTTCTTTGTTGTCCTCCCTCAAAGCAACTTTTGTCTCTGCGTTTTCCTCTCAAAATGCTAATTTTCAGCATTACAGATTTGGCACTTGTAGCAGGTCTCGTTTAAAAAAAAAAAAAAAAAAAAAAGCCTAATGAATAGATACTGCGAGTGCGATCGAAATTATACGCTTGGAGCTGGTGCAGATGGAGAGAAAGCAGGTGAGAGAGATGTGAGGGACGTTCTGCTCTCATTACGAGAGCGGGCAGAGTGGAATTAGTCGGGAAAATAATGACAGGCCACACTATCTCATGTTAAAACAGCCCCTGTTTTCACTTCTCTCATTCATGGGCACGAGTAATTAGTTTGGGCCCTCAAACTGTCACCCTTTACTCCAGCAAAGGCTGATGTGATTTGAGGTGCAATTTAATCTTGCTTTAATGAAGAACTAATGGACGCATTGCAAATTACTCAACCCCCCTCCTCCCCTCCTGCCAAAAAAAAAAAAAACTGTGTTTGATTGAACAAGGGTTTGGGAGAGAGGGGGAAAAAAAAATCCATTTCCTGCTTTTGAAAAGATCAAGAGTTTCTTTGATAATGGTGAGAGCATCGCTGGCAGCTTGGCTGCATTGAGCCCGAAAGCTCTTTTAGCCCAATCGCGCAATTCATCGCAAAAGACGGCCGGCCACAATTAGTCACAAAGCAAGCCGGAGCGCTTCGGGAAAAAAAGCCTCTTGGTGCTGACGCCACCTTGTTACAAACAAGCCCTGGAGGTGTCATGCGGGAACAATAAGGCCTTGATCAATTACCCCATTTATTTAGGGGGTTGGGGGAGGGGGGGGGGTAACACTAATTTTCAATTACATCTCGAATGCATTCCCAATTGGAGAGTGGAATTCAGCACGTTGCGGGAGGAGAACAAACCGAGTCGTCGGCTCAATGCGCTTCTGATCTGTGGCTTGAATTAGCAGCAAATGACATGATGTCGATTTGCGCGCCGCGCTGGTGATTTGACGCCGCAAAGAAGGGACGACGTGAATAATGGATGCCGGATGATGTTTGCTCATTATTCCATTCGAATGGGGTCATTTCATCACATTTGGATTCATGCAGCACACGTCCGACGGAGGTGCCAGCCCATCGCAGCCAAAAATGCCAAATAGTCTTTTTTTTTTACCTAATTTGAGCAAATTCACAAAAAAAAACAACGCATGTTGTCTTGAAAAGAGAACATTTTGAACGAGCAAAGGAAGTGGCAAGATTGTTTCGAAGCGGTCTTGCCCACACGTACCTTCAGAGAGGAACAAAGTAACATTTATCCTGTAGATCAGGCATGTCCAAAGTCCGGCCCGGGGGCCAAATCCGGCCCGCGGTCGAATTTCATTCGGCCCTTGGCCCCTGTCATGAAATCAGTGCCATCTGGCCCGCAGGTTGGGCGCAATGGAACACGTGTTGCATTGACTGAGGTCTCGTAGACTGGTGAGTGATGTTTCATAGAGTACTGCTTCCCTCTAGTGGCTAAATGAGTAATAGCATTCACTAAATGAGTAATAGCATTTAGACACTAGAGGGCATCACTCACGAGTTAACAAGACATCACTCCGTGTTTATATTGACTGATATGTCATATTTCAAATTCCTGTTTCAAATGAACCAAAAGAAATTCTTAAGATTGTTGAAATTAAAATAAAAATGGAAATGTGAAACAGACTGGCTTACTAAAATTTGTTGAACAATATTGTTGTTCAATGTAAAGAATGTCAGCCATGGTCGGCCTCCCGACATTTTACCACATAAAATCTGGCCCCCTTGGCAAAAAGTTTGGACACCCCTGCTGTAGATTGTTAACAAATATTCGGTTCATAAAAATAAAATCATTTCATTTTGGAGGCCTTGTTGGTCTTTCTTTTTTTTTGTGTGTGTTTTTGAAGCTAGATAACACTTTGTCAACAACAGTGTGCAATGTACCTCAATATTTCCTTCAGCTGACAAACTCCAAATAGTGGCTATTTCCCACTCAAAAAATGCAACCCCCCCATTCCACCCCCTCGCCCTCCTCCATTATTAATTGTCCTGTGGCCTAAAGGTGACATGGTGCATACATGATGTCACTCATCCTCTCGTTCCGGATGATTGTACTTGACGCCGGAAATTACTGTAGAAGTCATTTTAGTGGCAACGGTCACTAACTGATTGTTAGGGTTGATTTCATCATTGCCACACACGGTCACGAACTGAGTCAGATTACTCCGCCGAGAAAAGTAACGCGGGATATTTGTCAATTCTCCCGTTTCAAACGTGGCGAATGGAGGCTGTCGAGACCACCGAACATCAGGGCCAAATATGAGTCCTGGAATCGGCATGTGAGAAGTGCGGCGGCGTTTCAGACAGGCGGGAACCGCGTGACTCTAACTGGAGCAAATGCAGCAAGCCTAATGGGAGTGAGCTTAACTTCACATAGCCTTGCCGCATATCTGATTACAGGGACCAGTAATTTTCTCTCCTCAATAAGGAAGAAATTGGATAGGATGAATGAAATTTGGCTGTCATATTGCAATGATGGTGCAGCCGGGGGAGATTATGTGTTTCACATAATCGTTCATCATTTCTCAACCAGTGTTCGGGCTTAGCATAATGGAATTTGTAAACTGGTTTAAATCTGAACGTGAGGACCGACTATCAGGCAGACGGTGTGGGTCTGGAGTAATGTCTTCAGACCAAGTGGAATATTTTCATCGCAGGATGACACGCACGCGCACACACGCTACACAAGAACACACTTGTGTCAAAGCCACTTGGCTCTTCAAAGTGGGGAATATGATCAAATGAGACTCGAAATGTGTGTACATGTGTGCTTTTGGCATTGGGATCAGCATTTTTGAGTCAGAAAATGGAGGCAAATCAATGAGTAAATACCAATGGCATGAACATGTTTGATAATACTTGATTTAAAAAAAAAATGTGCTCGTGACAATTGAAACAAAACCCACCGTTTTCTAATCAAAGTACCATTTAATGTGTATTTTGACATCGACTAGAATTGGAATTGAAAGAAAACACGGTGAAGTTACATTTAGCTATTATGTTGGATGCAAATGTCAGAAAACTGCCGATTGAAGTGAAGCCATGCCTGAATTTGAATGTTTTAGTTTTTAATTCAGGTTAGAAATGTGCTTATTTTCGCATACCCTAAAGGAAGGTCTTTTCAACATTTTAAAATCTTTTTTTTTCGAATTTCTAAAATGATTAGCTTCATTTATTATCAGTCTGTGATTCTTGATTAATCTCTCGTGTAGTGAGCAAAACGAATTTCCTTAAAATAGGAGAAGTGCATTGCCCCGTGTCGATGGATCTTGTCTGTGTCCGTTTGACCAATTTTAAGCGGATGTATAAAGACTATGTTGCTCTCTTTGTTCAGTGTCTCGGGGACAGAAAAAAAGCGGATTAGCATGACTTTACGGGACGCAACCAGCAGGAGGTAAACGATTGGCCACTAGGTGTCGCAGTGGTTGTTCGGGACTGATTAGCTTGCCCGACCGACGCTTACTTTGTGGTTGATTAGAACACTTAATAAAGAATTGCTGCTAGTGGTTGCGTCTTTTTATCGGAATCGTTTACATTTTTTTTAAATTCACCACTTCCTGGAGCTACCGTTCCCATTTGACGAGCTCCCGCACTCAGTAAGACAGCAACGTCGCACCGTACTTCCAATTCGGATGACAAAACGTGATTTAACAGACAATAAACACCTGCACGACAGAGTACGTCTTTGACAAGAGACCGACGGCCAGCAGAAAGGCAGACCCATTGAATCGGCAGAAGGGAATACGTGAATGATTCCGAGCACAGCCAATTAATGTTTCCCGCTGGATCGATATCGTCATTATGAACCTGATGTTTATTGAAGCGGTTATTGTCTTGATACAAAGTACACATAAAGTCACTGCAGCCAGTAACTGTTTTGTTGGTTGATGTAATATGACATGAAATGTATGCCAGCGCGTTTTAACAAACATTCAATAATCATATCATAAATGAATGACGTCAACCACATCCAAAATGATCTTTATCCAGATTTGTCTGCGTTCGTCTCGCTTTCCCTTCACGATTCCAGAGTGTTCTGGAAGAAGTTGACGTCAATGTTTAGTAATGTGACCGTACTTGCCTTCACAATAAGTGCATCCTCCATTCGAAGTCCACTCATCTGTCTTTGTTTTGAAGGTACCGACAGGAATTTGCACTTGGTTGTGACGTATCTGACAGAAACGTCTGGAAATGTCCAGAATGTAAACTCGCCGTATGGCATTGACAGTAGTGAAAAGTGCCAAAATCGCTCCATCTTCCATTATTATGGCAGAACGGAATGCTGTCTGACCCAAACACATGTTCAAAGAAAAAGAAATTTCTGTTATATAGTTACCTCGTAATTACCTAGTAATATTTATTATTATAATGTTACTTTTAGCAGTGTTTATTTGATTGATGCACACAAAATAGTTTTACAATTTCATTAGTTGATGTCAATAGTAACATTCAACGTACACCGATTTTTTTCAGAACTACATCGTTGAAATGAATGACGTAATTCACTCAAAAATTATCGACACTCTTCTCGCTGCGTCTCGATGATTCAGAGCGTTCTGGAAAATTGTAAGTCAATGTTTAACATTACAATCCGCGTGGCCTTCAAAATAAAGGATACTTCCGTTCATCTGCCTTACCACAGCCTGAAAGTCATTTCCGTAATCTTTTAGTTAGAAAGAACTAATAGGAAGTGGTCTTTATCAGTGACGGATTTTGACAGGGAAACGTCTGGAAGTGCCGAGAATGAGTTTGGACGAGTATAAAAACGGGAGGGACAGCCACCGTACACAAAATACGAGATCCTCACCGAGAAGCTCACCGAGAAGCTCACCGAGAAGCTCACCGAGAAGCTCACCGAGAAGCTCACCGAGAAGCTCACCGAGAAGCTCACCGAGAAGCTCACCGAGAAGCTCACCGAGAAGCTCACCGAGAAGCTCACCGAGAAGCTCACCGAGAAGCTCACCGAGAAGCTCACCGAGAAGCTCACCGAGAAGCTCACCGAGAAGCTCACAGTGCACTTGAAGTGTAAGTTGGTGCTTTCATTCTCTATAATTCAGACTTTTTACATCCTATTTAGTCACGCCGTCATATATTTTTATTGCATTATATTGAATGGCTTCTCATGTTGTTAGAATGTTTAACATCTTGTGATTTCTACACTGTAAAATAATAAAGTAGCCACAGAGGTTCGACATAGGCTCTTTGGCTCCATATGGTATTGTTTGATAATTTAACATAAGCTTACATTGGCATGATGTTTAATGTGCTGCTTGAATGTCGTTGCCCTCGCAGACAAACATCTTGACCGTCAGGCAAAGGAAATGGCGTCGGCGAAAGGCGTCGCCATCGGCATCGACCTGGGCACCACGTACTCCTGCGTGGGCGTTTTCCAGCACGGCAAGGTGGAGATCATCGCCAACGACCAGGGCAACAGAACCACGCCCAGCTACGTGGCGTTCACCGACACGGAGAGGCTCATCGGCGACGCCGCCAAGAACCAGGTGGCGTTGAACCCGAGCAACACGGTGTTTGACGCCAAGAGACTGATCGGAAGGAGGTTCGACGATCCGGTGGTGCAAGCGGACACCAAGCACTGGCCCTTCAAGGTGGTGGCCGACGGAGGCAAGGCCAAAATCCAAGTGCAGCACAAAGGGGAGGAGAAGGCCTTCTACCCAGAGGAGATCTCCTCCATGGTGCTGGTGAAAATGAAGGAGACGGCCGAAGCCTACCTGGGTCAACGGGTGTCCAGCGCCGTGGTAACGGTGCCCGCCTACTTTAACGACTCCCAGCGGCAGGCCACCAAGGACGCGGGCGTCATCGCCGGACTGAACATCCTCAGGATCATCAACGAGCCCACGGCGGCGGCCATCGCTTACGGTCTGGACAAAGGCCAGTCGGGAGAGCGCAACATCCTCATCTTCGACCTGGGCGGCGGCACCTTCGACGTGTCCGTCCTGACCATCGAGGGCGGCATCTTCGAGGTCAAAGCCACCGCCGGGGACACGCATCTGGGCGGAGAGGACTTTGACAACCGCATGGTGGAGCACTTTGTGGCCGAGTTCAAGAGGAAGCACAAGAAGGACATCGGCCAGAACAAGAGGGCCTTGAGGAGGCTGCGCACCGCCTGCGAGAGGGCCAAGCGGACGCTGTCCTCCAGCTCCCAGGCCAGCGTGGAGATCGACTCCCTCTTTGAGGGCCTGGACTTCTACACCGCCATCACCAGGGCTCGCTTCGAGGAGCTGTGCTCCGACCTGTTCAGGGCCACCCTGGAGCCGGTGGAGAAGGCCCTGAGGGACGCCAAGATGGACAAGGGCCAGATCCACGACGTGGTTCTCGTCGGCGGCTCCACGCGGATCCCCAGAATCCAGAAGCTCCTGGGGGACTTTTTCAACGGCAAAGAGCTGAATAAGAGCATCAACCCCGACGAGGCGGTGGCTTACGGCGCGGCCGTCCAGGCCGCCGTCCTCACGGGGGACACCTCGGCCAACGTCCAGGACCTGCTGCTGCTCGACGTGGCGCCGCTGTCGCTGGGCATCGAGACCGCCGGAGGAGTCATGACGCCGCTCGTCAAACGCAACACCACCATTCCCACCAAGCAAACGCAAATCTTCAGCACCTACGCCGACAACCAGCCCGGCGTCCTCGTCCGGGTCTTTGAGGGCGAGAGGGCCATGACCGTGGACAACAACCTCCTGGGAAAGTTCGAGCTGAGCGGAATCCCGCCGGCTCCGCGAGGCGTGCCGCAGATCGAGGTCACCTTCGACCTGGACGCCAACGGCATCTTGAACGTGTCGGCGGTGGACAAGAGCACCGGCAAGGAGAACAAAATCACCATAACCAACGACAAAGGCCGTCTGAGCAAGGAGGAGATCGACAAGATGGTGGACGACGCCCAAAAGTACAAAGCCGAGGACGACCTGCAGCGCGACAAGATCGCCGCCAAGAACGCTTTGGAGTCGTACGCCTTCCACGTGAAGAGCAGCGTCCAGGATGAGAAGGTGGCGGCCAAGTTGAGCGAGGAGGATCGCAAGACTCTGACGGACAAGTGTGACCAGACCCTCAGCTGGCTGGACAACAACCAGCTGGCTGACACGGACGAGTTCCAGCACAAGCGGAAGGAGCTGGAACGAGTGTGTCAGCCAATCATCGGCAAGCTGTATCAGGGGGCGGGGCCTGCGGGAAGCTGCGGGGCGCAGGCCAGGGCTGGCGCCCAGGGGCCCACCGTGGAAGAGGTGGACTGAGCGCCTCCGTCGCCTCTCGGACTCCAAGACAGTTTTAAAAATATATATATAGCTATTTTCAATGTTGAAACTCTTCATCTTGTCAACTCTTGTCATGTACAGAATGTGTTTTATCAATAAATTATATTTAAGCCTAAGCGTGTAAGTGTGATGTGGTAATTTTATTTCATTCATCTTCCGAACCGCTTCATCCTAACAAGGGTCGCGGGGGTGCTGGAGCCTATCCCAGCCGTCTCCGGGCAGTAGGCGGGGGACACCCCGAATTGGTAACCAGCCAGTCGTAGGGCACACAGAGACGAACAACCATGCACGGCCTCACTCACACCTAGGGACAATTTAGAGCGTCCAATCAGCCTGCCATTCATGTTTTTGGAATGTGGGAGGAAACCGGAGTACCCGGAAAAAACCCACGCAGGCCCGGGGAGAACAAGCAAACTCAACACAGGGAGGCCGGAGCTGGAATTGAACCCGGTACCCCTGCATTGTGAAGTCGACGTGCTAACCACTAGACTACCGGGCTGCCCTATAATTTTATTTTGTGAGCGGAAATGATTGCCTCGAAAAATAGGTTTTAACGTTGTAAGCCAATCACTGTCAAGCCAAAGACGACTAATTTGATTTTTCTGTTGTCCACTGTCAGTTCAATCAACATTTTCAGAAAATCAAATGACCCGGACATTTGATCGGACGTTCCTCATCGATACTGTACATTGTTCGCAGTTTGTTTTAAAATTCAAACGTTTTATATTGTGGGAAATAATCATCTGGGCGACAAGCATTGCTTGCCGGCTTTTTACGACAGTTTCTTACTATTGACGGCATAAACACACGAACGTCAGAAAACATGAGGTCAAAAGTTTTTCCCCCGATCGATTTGTAACGAAACACAACACGGATACATGGCAAGTATACGTTTATATTCCTCAGCAGGACGGGGGGGGGAAACGACATGTGACGTCACGAAATGTCTCGATGAGACGGCTAGGCTAACTATTAGCTTTAGTCACGTTTGCTTTCCCGAAGCTGTCCAACGCGAACGACTTGTTTGGGTTAAATTATTACTTTTTTTTGGTGCGTGTGCTGTAATTACGTCTTGGGAGTCTGTTTACACGCATTGACATCTCACCACTTGTCGTGATTTTTACCTGCTGCTGATGTCCTCAGGCCAGTTCCTTGGTGGCAGCGGGGCTTGCTTTGGCTGCAGCCGGATTTGCAGGCAAGTACCTGAAGTGAACTCTTGTCAAGTGTCATCGTTTGACCCTTGCCTGGTGTTCTCCGCTTCATCGCCCAGGTCGCTATGTCATGCAGGCCATGAAGCAGATGGAGCCTCAAGTCAAACAGGCCTTACAGAGCTTCCCGAAGAATGTGAGGCTCTCACGTATCTGGTTTTGCTACTTCCCTTTCCCTAAAGTGTGCAAGATGCAGATGGAAGCGATTGTCCTTACTTAAACCCGTCCTCGGCATCCTGTGTACTTAATGACCACCTGCAAGGTTGATTCATATTTGTAGGCTGCTGCTGTAGTACTCGTTGACATTTATGACTACAATTTGAGGACCAAATCGCGTTGTAACTGGGCTCCAGCTAATTAAATTTATGCTCTTTCTTGAAGGCCTTTGGAGGGGGTTACTATCGAGGTGGTTTTGAACCAAAAATGACAAAGAGAGAAGCCGCATTGGTTTTAGGAGTCAGGTATGTTTAGTCTTGGCTCACATCTGGTCTTGTTTTGCATGGGTTTTTTTTGTTTTTTTTAAACATGGCGAGATCCCCTAACTCGCATGTCTTTCAGTCCCACTGCCAGTTGGAATAAGATCAGAGAAGCCCACAGAAAACTGATGATCCTAAATCACCCAGACCGAGGTAGGTGGCAAGCTTAACTTGGGTTTCGCAGTCCGACATCAAAGGGCTTGACGAAATATTCTTGTGTTCTTGCAGGTGGCTCTCCCTACCTAGCGGCCAAGATTAACGAGGCCAAAGATCTAATTGAAGGCCAAACAAAGAAGTGACGAGCCTCAACGAAGCGGCTCCAAAGTGAAATCACATTGTTGCGTTTGATTTTTCAAATGAATCCCATTGTATATAGAGCCCTTTTGCCTTTTGTGGTTTTTTTACGCTGCGTATAGCACAAGATTCAAAAGGTTGCATTCATTCATGTTTTTGCTTTTAAGAGCACACAATTTGGTTCTAGATCTACATGAAAGATCAAGTTTATTTAAGAACTACCTGCATACAAAACATATTGCACATCAACCAACCAGAATGATCCTTTAGAAAAAAAAAAAAAAAAACACTGTTGTCGGCCCAACAGAATAACATGCGCTGTCATAACTCAGTAGTCCAAATTTGTCATGTGTCCTCTCACATACGTTTAGAGTCAAGGTGTTGTTTTTTTTTGGTGCATTTTTCTTTGTTTTTTTTAAATACTGTACATATTTAAAATAAATAAGCCTTCTTTTTGGGGAAACGGTCAATGAGTTTCCAGCCGAACAAAAATCAAGAAATTGGCTACATCGCTGTTTGAGCACACAAGGCAGTTTTTTCCAACTACAATTAACTCTCGACAGCAAAATGTTTCAGTGCAAAGGAAATGACTCGACGGGTTTGTTTTCCGGGTACGCTGTAACATTTCCTCATGAACAAAGTGGTTGCATATTGAAAAAGAGAAAGCAGCTATGCCAAACTCAACACATACACATTAAGAACAGTCATACCCGACTTGAAAAGATATGTCTCCGAATGACTTCTCGGGGTCTTGAGTGGTTGCGTTTGTCAGTTCACAGTGGCAAGAGAGCATTTGGGGCGTGGGGGGGGGGGGGGGGGGGCTCATCTGGTCCGACTGTGGCAGGCAAAGCACCAGCAAAGACGTGTGACAAGTTTTCAGATATTGTGCGATTCAGGCAACATGTTCAAACTATTTCTCAAGGCACGACAGCTGATCACGTCAACGTCAAGTACGCGGGCGGGGGGGGGGCTTCAAAACAAATCTGCCTGCGCCGTGGTATTGCTCACGCACGGCGGTAGAAAGTACAAACCAATTCAGATGCACAAAAATATCCAGAAAAACCTTTCCTGGCGGAGGCAGACGTTTACAAAAACCCTGCTAAGATGTTAGCAAAAAACCACGGCTGCATTCATAGCACGGTATGGGTAGGAGTTGCATTCCCTGACTACTTTTTTTTTCCAAATACTGCTTTCGCAGTCATTCTTGCGACTGAAAATGAACATTTACATAATCGTAGTGTGTGAGAGACTATCTTTGGCCAGCTTAGACAGGAAGAACCACTGAAAAAAAAAAAAAAAAGAAACTGTGTGGGGGAGTAGAACAAGAGTGTCAAGGTGTGGCGTAATTATACAGACCACTAAAAAATACGCACGGTTTTAAATTTCAAAGTTTAAAAAAAAAAAATTCATAATAATTCTTGCCGCGTTAAAAACAGATTCAAAGAAAAGCGTGAGATTTCAAACGATGCCAAACAAGATTCGAAAAGAGTGTTTTGGGGGTGTGGCTACGAGAGGCCGTTGACAACAGTTTTGGGGTCCGGCTCGCCTTCGTCCGAGACTTTGGCGGCCCCCTCCGCCGAGGGCCCGGCGGGCTCTTGGTTGGCAACGTTGTCGGAACCGTTGGAGGTTGTGGGAGGAGCCTCCGGGCTGCGCTCTGCTGCGGCATCCGCCTGACCCTGAACAAAACATGGAGGAAAAAAAATAAACTCCAAGAGCCCCCAAGCTTGCGCAACGATTTGCCGCCAATGAAAAAAGAAGACTAAAGTGCAGAAACCTCCTCCTCGTTCGCGGCGACGTCCTTGGTGGTCGGCATCTGTCTGCTCTGCGAGTCGGCCCTGGACATGAAGTCTGCCACCGTCACTGTGCACAGAGCAGAGGGGGGGGGGGGGGGGGGTTGAGGATTAAAATGTCTGAAATCAATCTGTCAAGTCTTAATTTTTTTTTCGTCATTTTGCTGCTGTTGCAATTTTGGACCCAGAAAACATTCGGAAGTTGGTCTTTCGGTTAAGGTGCAAATGGAATTGAGAAATTCTTGAAATTTAACTTGCAGGAATCCTGATGGAAAAAAAAAATTCTGTCTGAAGGATTCTTCCATTTTTTTAAATTTTTTTTTAACCATGCAGCCTAAAAGGTAAAAAAACAAGCGCATGCTTTTGGGACACACCACTTCAGTCTGTCAGAATAAAACGACAACATTATTAGTGAAGGTCTTAACATGACTGATGAGAATGCTGAAGAAAAGAAAAAAAAAAAAGCACTCCAACATTTTGGCAAACGCAAGCAGGAAAACGTACGCTGGTGGCTATCGGCAGTACAAACGCGTCACACAAAACCCACAAGCGGTGAGGGGCAACGCGAGCGCCGACACGAGCAGTCCCCCAATTACCTGGCTGCCGCTCTTCGGGCGGGCGAATACGACGTCGCCGACTACGGTTACGACGCTGCGGCTGAGCTTCGGCGTCATCTAAGGGTGGCGAGAGGGACTGCAGGCTAAAACATGGCAACCGGCCTGCGCATTGGCCTAGCTCGCGGCCGCTTCATTTCAACGGATGCCATAAGCTCACTTGATTTGGCAACATTTGTTTTACAGAAAAACCAAAGTGCCGTAAAAAAAAAAAAAAAAGGGGGAGCAATCGAACAGCAGGTAAAGAGCAAAAGTGCTCATTGGGTACCGAATGATTCCATACCGATTCCGTTTTCGCTCACGGAAGCGTTGTCCGATTCGCTCATGCCATCCATCATGGTGGCGTCCTCATCCGTCCTGCGTCGGCGAGATCGCCGCTGTGCGCGAGGGGCCACCAAGTTGGACTCGCTCGCATCGGTGTCGGCGGTCTGGTCCGTCTCGGTGTTGGTCTCCGCGTTGTCACCGCGAGGGCCTGCCGCAAAGTCACGTGTTCCATCCTGGATTTCTTTTGACTTCCGACGGGCGTTTTTACCTGCGCCGCCACCGCCGCTGCTGCTGCCCGCGCCTCCTCTTCCTCCTCGCCCTCCCCGTCCTCTGCCCGGTCCGGGCCTCCTGCGACCGTCCCTCTGCGGACGTGGACCTCGATCCCTCTCCCTGCAAGTTGGTCAGCAATGTACCCATTCATCCACATCTTACATGTCATCAAAACAAATTGGGTTTGGGAGTTTTGAAGTGGTTTGGGAGTCATCGGAAAGCCACGGTAAACTTTCGTAAAAAATAAATAAAATAAAAGACTCCAAAGCCTGAATCGAAGCAAAGTGGAAGAGCACGACTCGCCTCATTTGCTCCTCGGCAGCCTGCGACCAGTCGCCGACTTCATCGCGACGCTCCGAGTCGGTCTCGGATGCATTGGAGTGCTCCGAGTTGGTGCCTGGCAGAAGCACAAGGTTGCACTGAGTCGTGCGCAAATTACGCCGAGCAGAGAGGAAATGGACGACTGTAGCTCTGCGGGCTCATTTCATCCACACACCACCAATCATCGGCAAACAGAAATCCTGGAATACTTGGGGGGGGGGGGGGGTGCAGACACGAGAGTCTTTGCTAGCATGCCTCCGCGCAGGGGTGCCCAATATGTCGATCGCAATCGACCGCTAACGTCTTATTGATTTGACTGGATCGATTTTTGTGTTGCTGCTCACTGAACCCCAAAAAAAGGTTTGGCACGCCTGTTTTAGAGAATTAAAAAAAACAAATAAAAAAAACAATCGTGAACGTGGTCAATGGGAGCCCGCAGGCGATAGTGTGGCAACAGTTGGGGCGTGCCTACCGTATCCGGTACTGTATCCGTGGCCTCTGCGCCCACGACCTCGACTGTTGTAGGAGCGCCCGACGTGCGACGAGGACGACGAGGCGTTGGCGCCGCCGTCTGCGTTATATCCTCCCCCTCCCCCTGCTCCTCCTCCTCCCCCTCCGCGCTCGCTCCTCTCCTCGGGTCGGTGGCCCTGCGTGAGCTGCCGCAGCTGTTCGTCAATCTGCATGCGCTCCAGACGAAGTTGTTCCACCTCCTGCTCGGAAGAAGCAAAAAGTGCATTTTCACAGTTCTAATTTCTCCCCGATTGACGGTGTGGTTCTAACCGACGCATTCGGCTGGTCGCGTCAAATGCGGAATTCAATTTTAAAAAATGGTTTCGCTGAAAGAATCCGAAAGAACGAGATCCCGGATACAAGCGGCTGAAATGAGTTTTCTCCGCAGGGTGTCCGGGCTCTCCCTTAGAGATAAGGTGAGAAGCTCGGTCATCCGGAAGGGGCTCCGAGTCGAGCCGCTTCTCCTCCACATCGAGAGGAGCCAGATGAGGTGGCTTGGGCATCTGATTCGGATGCCTCCTGAGCCCCTCCCTGGTGAGGTGTTCCGGGCATGTCCCACCGGGAGGAGACCCCGAGGAAGACCCAGGACACGCTGGAGAGACTATGTCACCCAGCTGGCCTGGGAACGCCTCGGGATCCCCCGGGGAGAGCTGGAAGAAGTAGCTAGGGAGAGGCAAGTCTGGGCTTCCCTGCTAAAGCTGTTGCCCCCGCGACCCGGCCCCGGATAAGCGGTAGAAGATGGATGGATGGATGGATGGATGAAAGAATCCGGTAAAATGAGATGAATGTCGCCGTTGGAACTGTGTAAGCAAGGGAAATCCAGGACACACACACACTCACACACACACATTCAAGCAGGCCCTTACATTGAGGTAGGAGATGTGGTACTCCAGCAAGACCTGGACATTCCCAATGCTCTCCTTCGTGCCGACAAAGGTAAAGGGGACCATTCCCTGTGTCAACAAAACCAAACGAGCACGACGTGCAGGTCAGTATATGTCAGGCAATGCCACCAAATGACAACTGCTCAGTGAGGAGGCAAAGAAAAAAAAAAAAAAAGGAAATAAACAACAAGAACGCGGCTCACTTCTTGTCGCGGTTGCTTGTTGTCATTGTCTCCTTCGATCCTGACCCGCACCACTCCGGACTTGTCCACGATCTCCTGAATGACTTTTCCATTCTTACCGATGACTTTGCCTAAGGGCGGACAACAAGTGGGCCGATTGCAGATTTTCCGCTTTGAGAATTTTTTTTTTTCCAGTAACCGTCATTGCCGCCAAAAAGACAGACACATTTTTTTTTTAAAAAAGGAGGCGAGGGGGGTGAGCTCAACATCCATTTCCAAGGATGCGTACATACCAACAAGGTTTCTTGGTACCTGGACAGAATCCTCCAGAAACTCCAGGTAGTTCCTTGCCTTTTTCACTGCTTCGGCCGTCTGGAAAACCAAAACAGGAGAGCTTTTTTTTTTTTTTTTTTTTGCACAAACGAACAAGGAAAATGTCAAAACATTCAGGTGGACAAAAGCGGCCGAGACGGCGCGACTTTGACGATCAACTTGTAGAAGACCTTCTGGACCAATTGCCAAAACAAGTTTGCGTCACAGGATGGCCCGATTCCACTCCGTAAAATATGAATATAATAATAATAATAATAAATACATTTTATTTATAAGCACCCAAGGACACTTTACAATAACAAAAAACACAAAACGTTATGGGTTGAGCAGCGGCAGCCAAAACGCGCCAGCGTCCACTCAACCCGGAAGTCACAACCATTTGCCAATCCTTTTCAATCTCGATTCAACCAAAGACAAAAACAAATTATCGGACGCGCACGATATTGGAAAATCGTGCGAGATACAATTTGGGTGTTGAATACACCCAAATATAACCACTGGTAGTCCAGTGGTTAGCACGTCAACCTCACAGTGGTTCAATTCCAGCTCCAGCCTCCCAGTGTGGAGTTTGCATGTTCTCCCCGGGCCTGCGTGGGTTTTCTCCGGGTACTCCGGTTTCCTCCCACATTCCAAAAACATGCATGGTAGGCTGATTGAACACTCTAAATTGTCCCTAGGTGTGAATGTGAGCGTGGTTGGTTGTTCGTCTCTGTGTGCCCTGCGATTGGCTGGCAACTGATTCAGGGTGTCCCCCGCCTACTGCCCGGAGACAGCTGGGATAGGCTCCAGCACCCCCCGCGACCCTAGTGAGGATCAAGCGGTTTAGAAAATGGATGGATGGATGGATGGAATGAATACAACGAGATCGACAACATGTTCCTAAAGAAATTACATTTTTATCATCGGATGAACCCCCCCTCCTGCCCCCCCCCCCAAAAAAAGCAATGTAGCTCATGCTCGTATCCATGCCAGCCCCCGACTTTTTGAAAAGAACACTACCTCTCCATAAATTCTGAAGGTACCGGTCTCCTCGTCCAAATCGATGGCGGTGACCCCCGGCACTTTCCGCGCTTGCTGAATGTTGCTGCCGTGACTGCCGATGGCCAGCCCCATCAAATCGGGCCTCACCGTGAACTCTTCCTGGAAAGACGACACCAGGTGCCGGGAGTTCTACACAAAACAAAAAAAGCAAAATGAGCGAGGTGGATCCAAGCGTTGAAATCCTCCCAGCCTTCTCCAATCGCCGCCGCCAAGAGTTGGCAATGGCCCGGCGGCTGACCTCGAGGTGTTTTGTGGCTTCCTGGTTGCGGGACATGAGCATCAGCTTGGTTCGGAGGCTGCGGAGGTGCATGTCACTCAGCAAAGACACGCGCTTCACCGTTGACTCGGTGGTGGACTAGAATGAGAGGACGAAAAAAATAAAAAAATAAAAATAATGATCAAGATTAATGTAAGCCTAAGCGGTGTTCGTGTGGGTGCGACGTGGGAATTGCAGACGTGGTATGAAGAAAGTTCATTACCACAATGACCAACTGGCTGGTCTCGGCACAGTAGGAGACTTGACAGGCTCCCACAGCTTTCTTGAAGTCTTTATGCGCATTCTCGGTCTGACACCTGGAACGGATCAGCACGGGCAGAACTTAAGTTGCTCAGTTCTCAATTCGAGAAGAAAACAATCGGCGCACCTCAATTGCCAAACGACTTCACGTACACATTTGCACTTTATTTTGCTGACAAATAAATCAATAAATAATGTCCATTGATCCAAAAGGAACGTGCATCATTTTAGTGTTCCAAAGAATTTGATTAGCCTCCATATGACATGAAACATTGTCTTATTTTGTACCCCTTGGAAAAATATGCAATCGATTGAATAATCGCGATCTCAAAGATCACCAAAAAGTTTGCGCCTCAGTATTTTTGCACAACTTTGAATTAGGTTGTCATGCTCAAGATGCGGCGGCCTGGTAGTCCAGTGCTTGGCACGTTGGCTTCACAGTGCAGAGGTACCGGGTTCGATTCCAGCTCCGGCCTCCCTGTGTGGTGTTTGCATGTTCTCCCCGGGCCTGCGTGGCTTTTGTCCGGGTGCTCCGGTTTCCTCCCACGTTCCAAAAACATGTGTGGCAGGCTGATTGGACGCTCTAAATTGTCCCTAGGTGTGAATGTGAGCGTGGATGGTTGTTTGTCTCTGTGTGCCCTGCGATTGGCTGGCAACTAATTCAGGGTGTCCCCCGCCTACTGCCCGAAGACGGCTGGGATAGGCTCCAGCACCCCCGCGACCCTGGTGAGGATTAAGCGGTTCGGAAAATGGATGGATGGATGGATGCTCAAGATGCGCCCTTAAAATGGACCCGTTTTCAGGTTAGCAACAGACGCTAACAGCTTTCAAACACAATACCAGGGTTGAGCGTATAAGCGTGCAAGTGTTCATTTGTTCCGAAGACATTTTGTCAAATGCTTTCCTGTGGTACTCACGCTTCTTGCAGATCTTGCGGGATGGCGATGGTGCACTTGTGAAAGTAATTACTGGTGATTGCCTTGTTGGTGTTGACCGGGCGCAAGCGCTCAAATGTCACAATCTCGTTGTAGACGGCATCACAGGCCGCATACTCGATGACAAAGAACTGGGTGGGCGGGGGCATACAAGATCAGTGAGCAAAAAAAAAAACCAAATGATGACTATTTTAGTTAGTCGATCACGATGACAGTTTTTGGGCGACGATACAAAGTGGGCGTAGTTCACCAAGACATGGGGCGTGCGGTCAAGCAAAACTCACATCTCCTTTCGTCATGCAGACTTTAGCAAGCCACCAACCACAAGGTTCCACATCATTGGCCCTGGAAAGGATCTGCCCAGATCATAAGACATGAAGATGAAGACACTACCAGACAGTAAACGCAAGAAGAAAGCTAGTACATCGAAGTGACTGGTCCATACCTCCACTTCCTCACCCTCTCTAATCTCCTTCTTGGCGTCAGCAGGAGGTGGCATCCGGACATCGCTGAAGGGCACCTGGCGTTCTGGTTGCCAACTGAAAAAACAAACAAACAATGGCATCGCTTCCAAAAAAAATGCGCAGCGCATACAGACAGCCGCCGGAAATCACAAACTCACTTGTTCTCAAAGGCAATGGTGAGAGAATCATTGTGGATGTCTCTGACTAAGCCCTGTCAAAATACAAACACGCGTGAATGCATTACTTGACCAGAACAACATTTTAAAAAGTGGGTCAAAAAGAACAAAATATTATGACCAAATATACAAAAAATTGAAATATGAGCCCCATTTTTGTCAACTACTCTGCTCATTGAATACGTGAACGGGAGGTCAGCAATCCCCTTTCTCGTAACATGACTTTTTTTTAGTGACACGGAATGAAAACGATCCAAATCGAATTACTCAGTCATGATCGGTTGGAGCAGAACGAGGAGGGGTTGCCACGAAAGCGGGGCGGCAGACGGCAATTTTACTCTGGTCGCTCGTCTCGAAATAGCATTGAGAGGGTTTCGGTATCAGGGGCCACGGTCCACTCTTCCGTCAGCTGCTCATGACTGACAAGGAGCAACTGGCTAACACGCACATACACACACACACACACACACAAAATAGCTTCGACGTTCTTCAGGAAAAAAAGTGGCTGCGCGGCTCTAGAGCTTCACATTACCGTGGTTCCAAGTTCACAATTAGACTTTGACGAACCTTTAGCGCGAATTGAGGATAACGGATGCCGCTTCCGTTAGCACCAAATATCACCGTAATACACGAAGCACGCCCAAACTCCTCTGTGACTTCATTCTTTGACGTCAGCGGCTCCAGTCGGCTAACTCAAAACACGGTTCAGCAGCTTCCTTGCAAAAAAAATGTCACCCACGAGAAATAAAGGCGAGGTTGTCGACCATCATTATGTTTCTCGGGCGCTGTAACCCAAAAAATAAGATGCCGAAGAAGTGACGAAGATTCGGCGGCAGCGCTAGCTTAACTAGCTAGTTGTAGCTAGCGAAGCTAATGCCGGTCACTAGCAAACATTGAGTGGTACAACTTGTTGCCCGAAAAAAATCCGCCCTCGAAGTGCCAGCTAACATGCTGCAACGCGGGACACTATGATATAGCAATCGCATAATAATAAGCCGACATTTACCTTGTAAAAAGCCCCGTTGGAGCCGCGAACCTCCACCTCCAGTTCTTCCATATTGGACACGCAAAGGATGCTGGGATGATAGGTGCTCCTTAAAGCACCAACACATCATATTTTTTTAAAAAAACAACAACAAATAACTGGGACAAGAAATTATTATTTCACCACGATGAAATTCCGATTCAAGGAAATAAATCGCAGATTTCCAAACCGATCGTATCACGCAAAAGCTAAGCTTTGTGAAAGGACACAACTGCAACTTGTGACAAAAGTAGGACAAGTGAGCGAAGACCTCCGTGCCTTTAATAATACACTCGAAAATTATTGAACGGGAGTTGAATAATATTTGATGTCGACTGTTGCCAGAATGCGGTTTTTAAGGGCAGGAGTCTCAAGTTGTGGCCCGTGGGCAGTTGGTGGCCTGCAGGATGAACGTTAGCAAGTGCCCCTATTCAGCCAGTTTTAGATGTCTCGTCCCGTCAGCACATCTGATTCAATTCACCAGCTTATCGGCAAACTCTGCAGGAGCCTGATAATGATTGTGGCCATTTGAAAATAGGTATGTTGGAGGAGGGAGATTTTAGGCTGGTCTCGACACAACATATTTGCCACGAATCATTCTTGGAGCTGACGGCTGAAACGAGTCTTTTAAAGAAGGCGATGGAAAGGGAATGGCGAACATGAAGCGTGACATATAGACAGATAGATGGACAGAAAGACAGAGGGATAGATTCAGACTGCGTATCTGACGATCCAAATGTTTGTCTTCCAATTTGACTTACCGTACTGTGTGACTGTTTGTGGCGGTCACCATGGCAACGTAACACTCCAGCACCTCATACAGTCTCTTTACTATTTTTCAAATTTTACATCGCCATTCCCAGTTTTTCTGGTGAGAGGACTCGCCGACCACAAATTTGTCCTTGATGTTGTGTCTTTTCCGCAACATTAATTTTGATTCGTTGTTTGACTGCGTTTACTGTTTTTTTTTTTTTAAGTTCTAATGTTATTTGATGCATTGTTCTGCTGTTAGTTCATATTTTGCTGAGGGGGTTTTCTAACACGTTGATGGAGGTTGTGCTCGACCTTTGTTTTCTCTAATGTACAGCAGTTGTGTTTGTGTGTTGATGTTTTCTTCTCTGTATCCATTTTGGTTTAGCTCTACGGACGGGTCCGACTCGTCTGTCTCTTGACCATATTGTGCTCAACGGGAAAAGGAACCCATAACCTCCTCTGTTGTCAATACGGGTTAGATGCACCAATATCCAGTGGAGCAGCAGTATCCAAACATTAGCCCCACCATGAGGTCATTGCATGTATTGTATGGAAACACGCAGACAGGCGCACACACCCCATCTTGACAATTTTTTTTGTAGAATTTATTGATAAAACACATTCCGTACATTACAAGATGAAGAGTTTCAACATTGAAAATAGGTATATATATTATATATTTTTAAAACTGTCTTGGAGTCCGAGAGGCGACCGAGGCGCTCAGTCCACCTCTTCAACGGTGGGCCCCTGGGCGCCAGCCCTGGCCTGCGCCCCGCAGCTTCCCGCAGGCCCCGCCCCCTGATACAGCTTGCCGATGATTGGCTGACACACTCGTTCCAGCTCCTTCCGCTTGTGCTGGAACTCGTCCGTGTCAGCCAGCTGGTTGTTGTCCAGCCAGCTGAGGGTCTGGTCACACTTGTCCGTCAGAGTCTTGCGATCCTCCTCGCTCAACTTGGCCGCCACCTTCTCATCCTGGACGCTGCTCTTCACGTGGAAGGCGTACGACTCCAAAGCGTTCTTGGCGGCGATCTTGTCGCGCTGCAGGTCGTCCTCGGCTTTGTACTTTTGGGCGTCGTCCACCATCTTGTCGATCTCCTCCTTGCTCAGACGGCCTTTGTCGTTGGTTATGGTGATTTTGTTCTCCTTGCCGGTGCTCTTGTCCACCGCCGACACGTTCAAGATGCCGTTGGCGTCCAGGTCGAAGGTGACCTCGATCTGCGGCACGCCTCGCGGAGCCGGCGGGATTCCGCTCAGCTCGAACTTTCCCAGGAGGTTGTTGTCCACGGTCATGGCCCTCTCGCCCTCAAAGACCCGGACGAGGACGCCGGGCTGGTTGTCGGCGTAGGTGCTGAAGATTTGCGTTTGCTTGGTGGGAATGGTGGTGTTGCGTTTGACGAGCGGCGTCATGACTCCTCCGGCGGTCTCGATGCCCAGCGACAGCGGCGCCACGTCGAGCAGCAGCAGGTCCTGGACGTTGGCCGAGGTGTCCCCCGTGAGGACGGCGGCCTGGACGGCCGCGCCGTAAGCCACCGCCTCGTCGGGGTTGATGCTCTTATTCAGCTCTTTGCCGTTGAAAAAGTCCCCCAGGAGCTTCTGGATTCTGGGGATCCGCGTGGAGCCGCCGACGAGAACCACGTCGTGGATCTGGCCCTTGTCCATCTTGGCGTCCCTCAGGGCCTTCTCCACCGGCTCCAGAGTGGCCCTGAACAGGTCGGAGCACAGCTCCTCGAAGCGAGCCCTGGTGATGGCGGTGTAGAAGTCCAGGCCCTCAAAGAGGGAGTCGATCTCCACGCTGGCCTGGGAGCTGGAGGACAGCGTCCGCTTGGCCCTCTCGCAGGCGGTGCGCAGCCTCCTCAAGGCCCTCTTGTTCTGGCCGATGTCCTTCTTGTGCTTCCTCTTGAACTCGGCCACAAAGTGCTCCACCATGCGGTTGTCAAAGTCCTCTCCGCCCAGATGCGTGTCCCCGGCGGTGGCTTTGACCTCGAAGATGCCGCCCTCGATGGTCAGGACGGACACGTCGAAGGTGCCGCCGCCCAGGTCGAAGATGAGGATGTTGCGCTCTCCCGACTGGCCTTTGTCCAGACCGTAAGCGATGGCCGCCGCCGTGGGCTCGTTGATGATCCTGAGGATGTTCAGTCCGGCGATGACGCCCGCGTCCTTGGTGGCCTGCCGCTGGGAGTCGTTAAAGTAGGCGGGGACCGTTACCACGGCGCTGGACACCCGTTGACCCAGGTAGGCTTCGGCCGTCTCCTTCATTTTCACCAGCACCATGGAGGAGATCTCCTCTGGGTAGAAGGCCTTCTCCTCCCCTTTGTGCTGCACTTGGATTTTGGCCTTGCCTCCGTCGGCCACCACCTTGAAGGGCCAGTGCTTGGTGTCCGCTTGCACCACCGGATCGTCGAACCTCCTTCCGATCAGTCTCTTGGCGTCAAACACCGTGTTGCTCGGGTTCAACGCCACCTGGTTCTTGGCGGCGTCGCCGATGAGCCTCTCCGTGTCGGTGAACGCCACGTAGCTGGGCGTGGTTCTGTTGCCCTGGTCGTTGGCGATGATCTCCACTTTGCCGTGCTGGAAAACGCCCACGCAGGAGTACGTGGTGCCCAGGTCGATGCCGATGGCGACGCCTTTCGCTGACGCCATTTCCTTTGCCTGACGGTCAAGATGTTTGTCTGCGAGGGAAACGACATTCAAGCAGCACATTAAACATCATGCCAATGTAAGCTTATGTTAAATTATCAAACAATACCATATGGAGCCAAAGAGCCTATGTCGAACCTCTGTGGCTACTTTATTATTTTACAGTGTAGCAATCACAAGATGTTAAACATTCTAACAACATGAGAAGCCATTCAATATAATGCAATAAAAATATATGGCGGAGTGACAAAATAGGATGTAAAAAGTCTGAATTATAGAGAATGAAAGCACCAACTTACACTTCAAGTGCACTGTGAGCTTCTTGGTGAGCTTCTCGGTGAGCTTCTCGGTGAGCTTCTCGGTGAGCTTCTCGGTGAGCTTCTCGGTGAGCTTCTCGGTGAGCTTCTCGGTGAGCTTCTCGTATTTTGTGTACGGTGGCTGTCCCTCCCGTTTTTATACTCGTCCAAACTCATTCTCGGCACTTCCAGACGTTTCTGTCAAATTCCGTCACTGATAAAGACCACTTCCTATTAGTTCTTTCTAACTAAAAGATTACGGAAATGACTTTCAGGCTGTGGTAAGGCAGATGAACGGAAGCATCCTTTATTTTGAAGGCCAACCCGGATTGTAATGTTAAACATTGACTTACAATTTTCCAGAACGCTCTGGACACATCGAGACGCAGCGCGAAGAGTGTCGATTATTTTTGAGTGAATTACGTCATTCATTTTAAAGATGTAGTTCTGAAAAAAATCGGTGTACGTTGAATGTTACTATTGACATCAACTAATGAAATTGTAAAACTATTTTGTGTGCATCAATCAAATAAACACTGCTAAAAGTAACATTATAATAATAAATATTCCTAGGTAATTACGAGGTAACTATATAACAGAAATTTCTTTTTCTTTGAACATGTGTTTGGGTCAGACAGCATTCCGTTCTGCCATAATAATGGGAGATGGAGCGATTTTGGCACTTTTCACTACCGTCAATGCCATACGGCCGAAAGTCGAGCGCCAATTACCAACGTACAGTATTGATCAAAGGAACTGAGCCGGGAGGAGCTTGTGACGTCATCCACAGTGTTTGGGAACATTGGCGTGGGTCAGCGTCTTTGAATTTGGTGGCATGGTACAGCTGAACTTTCTTTCATTCATTCATTCATCTTCCAAACCGCTTGATCCTCACTAGGGTCGCGGGGGGTGCTGGAGCCCATCCCAGCCGTCTCCGGGCAGTAGGCGGGGGACACCCTGAATCGGTTGCCAGCCAATCGCAGGGCACACAGAAACGAACAACCATCCACACTCACACTCACATCTAGGGACAATTTAGAGCGTCCAATCAGCCTGCCAGGCATGTTTTTGGAATGTGGGAGGAAACCGGAGCACCCAGAGAAAACCCACGCAGGCCCGGGGAGAACATGCAAACTCCACACAGGGAGGCGGGAGCTGGAATTGAACCCGGTACCTCTGCACTGTGAAGCCCACGTGCTAACCACTGGACTACTGGGCCGCCCTGCACTTTATTTCATTCATTCATTCATTCATCTTCCAAGCCGCTAGATCCTCACTAGGGTCGCGGGGGGTGCTGGAGCCTATCCCAGCTGTCTCCGGGCAGTAGGCGGGGGACACCCTGAATCGGTTGCCAGCCAATCGCAGGGCACACAGAAACGAACAACCATTCGCACTCACACTCACACCTAGGGACAATTTAGAGTGTTCAATCAGCCTGCCACGCATGTTTTTGGAACGTGGGAGGAAACCGGAGCACCCGGAGAAAACCCACGCAGGCCCGGGGAGAACATGCAAACTCCACACAGGGAGGCCGGAGCTGGAATCGAACCCGGTACCTCTGCACTGTGAAGCCCACGTGCTAACCACTGGACTACCGGGCCGCCCTGCACTTTATTTCATTCATTCATTCATTCATCTTCCGAGCCGCTTGATCCTCACTAGGGTCGCGGGGGGTGCTGGAGCCTATCCCAGCCGTCTCCGGGCAGTAGGCGGGGGACACCCTGAATCGGTCGCCAGCCAATCGCAGGGCACACAGAAACGACCAACCATTCGCACTCACACTCACACCTAGGGACAATTTAGAGCGTCCAATCAGCCTGCCACGCATGTCTTTGGAATGTGGGAGGAAACCGGAGCACCCGGAGAAAAGCCACGCAGGCCCGGGGAGAACATGCAAACTCCACACAGGGAGGCCGGAGCTGGAATCGAACCCTATCATTTGCAAATTTGCACAGTTACAATGTCGTTGTTTTTTTTAAGCCTGTTATGTCAGCCAAGCTGTCCCGATCAACCGTCGGCGCCGCCCGCGTTGTCAATCGGATTTCAAAAGCCAACCGTGTGGAGTAATTCGAGTTTCTAAATCACATGTGGAATGACAGCGCTGCGCTGCCGGCATACGGGCGCAAGCACAAAAGCCCACAGGAAGCAGCTATTTCGCCGTGTTTTATGAGCCCAACCGAGCAATTTAATTCCTTTGTTCGCTGGAGTTCTACTTCATTGATTAACAAAAGCGGGGGGGGGGGGATATATATTTTTTTCTCAGCCCCCCTTTTTGAAAAGCCTGAAATGTCAAGCCTTTTAAAGGAGATTATTCTGCCTGTGTGCAGTGAATAGAGCCCAGAGTAACCTTTTGTCTACAATTAAATATTCCGGCATAAATATAAAAGGAAATCAGAGATGGGGGGGGGGACGATTTGAGTCAGGAGAGATTGGCGAGGTAGATCCTCCGGCAGATAAGCGGCGGCAACAGCCCGAGCTCTAATTAGATATGCCAGGCAGCCGGCGAGCAGTCGCTCTCCACGGCACGCCGAGAGAGGAGACAGCCCCGGAGTGAGGACCGAGGAAACCTATCGGCTCATCTGTTGTCCGTCTGGCGTCTTCCTCTGGGCCATCCGCAAGGTATTTATTTCCAGACTTGGTTTTGTGTTCTAATGTTTGTTTTTCCCGGGCGCTGGAGATGAGAGAGCGTTTTTTTTTCAAAAGGCAATGCCTTGTGGGAACTGCATAAACGGAGGAGGCTGCATGAAAAGTTGTGTGACTGTTTATGATGCAGAGGAGTGATCAGCGATGACAAGGAGGAACTTTGGGGACCACCCCCGAGGCTCGACTCTTAGCATATTAAGCGTTGATCGGCTCATCATTTGATGAAGTTGCGCGAAAGGCAGTCGGGCTTGGCATTTGTATTTTTCCATGAGATGACTTTGCTTTTCATCAAAGTGACACTGTATCCATCACTTTTTTTTTTTTTTTTTACGTCAGCTGATCAGAACTTTGAAATCTGCAGTTTTGATTAGACCGGAATGAGCGGCAGCTGGTCCGCCGGGTTTTTTGACGGGATCGTTCTCCCGGGTGGGCAATTAAGGAGATTCATCTTTCTTTAGCTTTTAGACACGACTCATTTGACACTTTTTTTTTTCATTCTGTTTGACTGTTTACACTCAGAAATGGCACAAATCTAATACTGCAAACAAATTCCACTTCATGTTTTGTATCCAGTGTCACCATTCTCTGATCCCCAAATCAGGCCCCGATGAAATGTAAGCAAAAAAATCAATGGGACATCCGCCAATGATTTTGATGGATTTGCGGATGAGGATTGCTAAAAAAAATAATAATAATAATAAATAAATAAAGTGGGCGGCCTGGTCGTCCAGTGGTTAGCACGTGGGCTTCACAGTGCAGAGGTACCGGGTTCGATTCCAGCTCCGGCCTCCCTGTGTGGAGTTTGCATGTTCTCCCCGGGCCTGCGTGGGTTTTCTCCGGGTGCTCCGGTTTCCTCGCGCGTCGGCTTCACAGTGCAGAGGTTCCGGGTTCGATTCCAGCTCCGGCCTCCCTGTGTGGAGTTTGCATGTTCTCCCCGGGCCTGCGTGGGTTTTCTCCGGGTGCTCCGGTTTCCTCGCGCGTCGGCTTCACAGTGCAGAGGTACCGGGTTCGATTCCAGCTCCGGCCTCCCTGTGTGGAGTTTGCATGTTCTCCCCGGGCCTGCGTGGGTTTTCTCCGGGTGCTCCGGTTTCCTCCCACGTTCCAAAAACATGCGTGGCAGGCTGATTGGACGCTCTAAATTGTCCCTAGGTGTGATTGTGAGTGCGAATGGTTGTTCGTCTCTGTGTGCCCTGCGATTGGCTGGCAACCGATTCAGGGTGTTCCCCGCCTACTGCCCAAAGACAGCTGGGATAGGCTCCAGCACCCACCGCGACCCTAGTGAGGATCAAGCGGCTCGGAAGATGAATGAATGAATGAATGAAATAAAGTGCATACATTGTTCAATACTTCAATGAAGTACAACCAAACTCAGTTTTGCTCCCGAAGCCTTTTTAAGAACGGAAGCTAGCGCGCGTCATGCTAATGTGTAGCGCACATTTGACCATGCCCGCGTCCAATAATACAATCCGTCTTGCGTAAGTGTTGAGTAGCACCCGTAACCGACACCACGCCGTGTGGTCGTGAAAGTACGGTAGGTTACGTTTTCAAAGAAAGAGGCCAAAATAAATCTTTTTCAAAACTTTTTTTTTCCCGCCCTTAATATGGCCTCTAACCCGGATTGGTTAAAGCCAGCTAACACCTGCTGCCATTCAAAGTCGTATTATACGCAGGGTGCGTATTCTAACCGGTGGTTTTCCGGTCTTTACTTGACTCGGGCAGTGCAATTGGTTGGCAACCGGTTCAGGGTGTCCCCCTGCCTACTGCCCGAAGACGGCTGAGATAGGCTCCAGCGCCCCCCGCGACCCTAGTGAGGATCAAGCGGTTCGGAAAATGGATGGATGGATAATGTTCATTCATTCATCTTCCGAACCGCTTGATCCTCACTAGGGTCGCGGGGGGTGCTGGAGCCTATCCCAGCTGTCTCCGGGCAGTAGGCGGGGGACACCCTGAATCGGTTGCCAGCCAATCGCAGGGCACACAGAGACGAACAACCATTCGCACTCACACTCACACTCACACCTAGGGACAATTTAGAGTGTTCAATCAGCCTGCCATGCATATTTTTGGAATGTGGGAGGAAACCGGAGCACCCGGAGAAAACCCACGCAGGCCCGGGGAGAACATGCAAACTCCACACAGGGAGGCCGGAGCTGGAATCGAACCCGGTACCTCTGCACTGTGAAGCCGACATGCTAACCACTGGTCTACCGGGCCGCCCTGGATAATGTTTTGAATTTAAAAAAAAAAAACAACAAAACCGTTTTATTTTTCATAAATACATGGTTCGGTACCTCTAACAAAATGAAGAACCATCGGCGTGGAATCTCCTGTCTCCAGTTTTGTGTGCATGTGCTTCACTGTCACTCATTTAAAGGAGGAAATCTCATTGTTGTCAGGCAACATGTTTCCCTAAGGTTGGAACGGTTGGAACTAAAACCTCGCCTGGTTTTATTGGGGCCGTTCTGAGTCGTGTCGGTAGAGGAACATGCCGGAAGCAACACGCGGCTTCATATCTGCACTCATAACAGTCGTGCCACGCGCCTATATGAATCAAATGTCAGCTCAACCAGAACGCTCGGTGGGGGCCTTTATCGCAGCTTTGGGGGGGCTGATTGGCGCAGTGTGCGGTAATGACTTCAGGTCGTGGGCTTGCGACCTTGTTACGATAACTAAACGCAAAGGTCAAATGCCTGAATGGCAGTCGGGGCTCCGTCTGTCCTGTCTGCTGATAATGCTCGATAACAACAAATGACTTTTTTTTTTTTTTTTTAAAAGATGAGCATTTTCCTTCCATGTGTATTTGTGAATGAAAACGGCTTTAGCTCAATTTGCAAATCAAACAGCAAAGCATTTGGGAGCTTTGAATCAGTCTCAAGACCACTTTTGAGGGGTCAAGTCTCGGAGTCGATTGTATTTGAACTGGTGACTTGTCTTATGTATCGGCTACACAACAAACGGATGAATAACTAGTTATGAAAAAAAAATGTTTGCTCAAATATTGGGCAATACATTTTTAGGTGGGGGCCGTGAGGACGCGTCTTCAATTTTGTCTCTATTTTTCCACCTGGACAGACACTCCCCGGTCACACATCTGGCTCTGGCGGACACATTTGTCCAGACAGTCAAGAGCGCACGTATAAATCTGTCATAATGCTGATTTTTTGCCTTTCTCCAAATAGGACTGCTAGCTTGGCAGAAAGGAAACACAAATTATTTCATCAAACGGGCTCTCCCTCTATATCCACACTTGACTTTGGCTCCATAAAAGCTGGTTGCATAATCCCTTTATCGAACCTGCCAATAGTGGAAATAGCCAGAGTGAGAGAAATATTATTAAGGTCATTTCTATCTGTAGTTTACTAAAAAAAAAAAAAAAAAAAAAAAAAAAAAACACTCAATTTTTCTTTTTTTTATCTCGTCGTAAAAAAAAAGACTCTCTGTCATGTGTATTGAGACCAAGCAGCAGCTTTATAAATGTTCTCCGACCAACTGCGTAAATCTCTGCCCTCATCTGTAATGAGCAAAATCAAATTGTTCTCATTTCTCACTCAAAAGGCACAGTAGATAGGAAGACTCCAACACTTGTGCACGTCAGCTTTTTCGACATTCATATCTCTGCTCTCATGAGTGTGAGAGTGTGTGAGGTTCACGTTCATATGTGCAGCACAACATATTTTTGTATTAACCAGATCTCTTATGTGCGCCCCCTCTTTATAATCTCCAAAAACCTAATTCCCAAGTGGCTTCTGCTTTAGTGCCCATGCGGTTGTCAGATCTCCAATATACTGAATATAGATTTGTATATGCAGCAGCTGGACAAATAATCCTCGAAGTCGTTTTGGAGTCATTTCTTAAGTGAGGGGCGGCCCGGTAGCCCAGTGGTTAGCACGTCGGCTTCACAGTGCAGAGGTACCGGGTTGGATTCCAGCTCCGGCCTCCCTGTGTGGAGTTTGCATGTTCTCCCCGGGCCTGCGTGGGTTTTCTCCGGGTGCTCCGGTTTGGGCGGCCCGGTAGCCCAGTGGTTAGCGCGTCGGCTTCACAGTGCAGAGGTACCGGGTTCGATTCCAGCTCCGGCCTCCCTGTGTGGAGTTTGCATGTTCTCCCCGGGCCTGCGTGGGTTTTCTCCGGGTGCTCCGGTTTCCTCCCACATTCCAAAAACATGTGTGGCAGGCTGATTGAACACTCTAAATTGTCCCTAGGTGTGAGTGTGAGTGCGAATGGTTGTTCGTTTCTGTGTGCCCTGCGATTGGCTGGCAACCGATTCAGGGTGTCCCCCGCCTACTGCCCGTAGACAGCTGGGATAGGCTCCAGCACCCCCCGCGACCCTAGTGAGGATCAAGCGGCTCGGAAGATGAATGAATGAATGAATGAATTTCTTAAGTGAGTGTTTGACATAATGTTCCTCTGTCCTTGCTCTCTGCCAGCCCAGTGGGCGTAGTTAGCACAACAAGGCTTTTTTTTTCAGTGGATGATGAGGCATTTATGATTGAACCCCCCCAAGTACTCCAGGAACAAGTGGCTGGGAAATTGTCCAGACATGTTTCCAATGGTCCAGATATAGTTCTCGCAACAGCGCTATTAAATGCTAATCCCAAAATGCTCCTTGCCCCAAATCAGAGCTGTTAACACTCAAGCATTGAGTAGTATGAGACGCACACTTTTCTGTCCAATATCACACTCACACACTTTACTTTGATTTCTCACGCTGAGAAAAAGTACCACTGGGGGGAATAGTAGAAAACATTTTGGGGTTCATCTTCTTGTCCCTTCCCAGTTCATTGCTGCTGGCTCACACGGGTGAGTGGTCATGGGGCCACCCAACAGATCAAAACTAAAAAGTCCAGGGACAAGATAAGATAAGATATCCTTTATTCGTCCCACACTGGGGAAATTTACAGCCTCCAGCAGCAAGAATGTATGTAGAAAGAAGAAAGGAGAAAGAGAAAAAAAACCCCAACAAACGTCTTTCAATCAAATACAACATGAACACAAATGGATAAATCGCAGTACTATTTACGATTTTCCTTCACATCATTTAATTATTATTATTATTATGATTGTTTTTTTTTTTTATATTTATATATAATTTTTATATGCTAGTCCAGTCCTGGTTTGAATTGATGTAATGTCATACTTTATTCAAAATATAATTCAATGTAAGTTTAGCTCATATTGCCATTCACACTTATTGTCAATACATAAACTGCATTTGTAAGAATGTCGTTTGAAGACGGGACCGGGACAAATTAATTGGGGAATCAGGGACATTTTGTATTTGGTTTTATTAGGCTGTGAATTCATTTACTAGGCAGGTTTGTTCCAAAAAGAGAGGGGTCCCAAAACCACCGGTCCCAGGCCTCGGCCCATTTGGAACCGGGCCGCCGAGACACACCTGCGAGCAGCGAGCAAATTGACTCCACCAGACGTAGCGGAAATATGCGCGACTCGACAATGAAAGAAGAAGAAGAAGTGAACATGAAAGTAAGAGTACCAAATTGAGCCAACGTAACAGCTAAACGCGCAACCGACGGGCAGCCGCGACTTCCCGAAGATGAAGATTTGTATGACTCGAGAAGTTCCTCCCTCGGCGGTTATCTCCGGAGCGACGTGGAGGAGGAAGCCGTTATTCGTGGCAAGAAACCGGTTGAATCATTTCAGCAAGTAAGCACCCAAGTGATCAAGTGGCAAGCATGAAAATGCGAGCAGAGTTTGCACAACGCCCGCCCACGTAAACATTCGCAGTTTGGTCACTAAAAACTAGCTAGCGGCCATCAATCGTTTGATCAGTCACATTAGCAAGTAGCAATGATGCTAACGCCGTATGTTGGATCGTAACTTTAAAATTTCGTATGTTTACACGATAAAGCGAACTTATTATTCCTCGTTGGTCCATTATTAGTAGCTCACCGTGTTAGTGAAATTGATGAAACAAAAATCGTTGACTTAAATATTCACATTCTCTCTCATATGTTGTCAGTACCAGTGCTTTAAAAACTGGAAATTTAAAAGCAACGAAAAAATGATTGCCGGATGTCCCTGTCTCAGTTTACACAATAAAGGTTGGGACCACTGGTGTAGAATACTGGAAATAACATCATCTTAAAAAACATAATCATAAAGATCAAGCGGCTCGGAAGATGAATGAATGAATGTTTGAAAGCACTGACTTTTGAAATTATTATTTTTTTGTTTTTGAATGCTAGATGAGCATTCGGTTTTATCGTGAAAAGTAGCTCAGTTACACACGGAAGCAGCAATATTTTATCCAGTGAGGGGAACAGGATTAAAAAAAATACCAAAACAAAACGACAACCTACTTTGAATTAATGCCATCAGACCTGAATGGCATTGTCTTTAAACCTCACTGCATGGAACAGATTATTATTCTTATCATTCTTCACCTCCTACCTCAAATAAGCAAACTTGTGTCTTGGCCGCATCAAAGTGATGAAAGGCTGCCGCCTTCAACGTCGACTCCCTGATCGGCGGGGGCCACCGCCGAACGAACCGGAGTCATGTCCATTAGTGGCCTTGCAAGATTTACCTTACATTAGCTTTTCATTTTGACCCTTGTGTGATGGCCCGGTAATGGGATACCAGTCATAGTTCACCTTGTCCACTCCGTTCAAATTGCACGTGTATGTGGGTGTGCGTCTTTTGAGACGGAGCTCTCTGTCAACGATGCTATAATTATCCTCCCGAGCAAAACAAGTGTCGATTGAGTGTCTCGTTGTCTGAAGTTGGGTTCGTGTCCACGTTGCGTCCTTTGCCCAATATGTCGCACACTTGTGTCAAAATGTGACGAGGGCAGCTGGTTATTATGATAGGACACGTTTGCTCATTAAGTTTACGTTGTGTATCGACAAGCAGATTTCCTTGCAGATTGCGTTCCTCTTGTCAGTTACGTGAGAAAGCCGAGGAGCGTTTTTGTCGACTGAACCATCTTTGGATTGCCGCGCGTATAAAGGCGGCCCATATAAAGCCATTCAGAGCACTGAATGAACATGCCATCTGTGGGGCTTTCTTATTTCCTCTTCTCTTTTCTTCTCTTCCTTTTTTCAAGCCCTTGTAATCAAATTTGAGCAAAATCAAATGGCGGCAGGATAGAAGGGGGGCGCGCAGTAAGGGGGCGGGTGGAGGGTTCAATGAAAGTACCTTTTGTTGGTCTGAAACGAGCAAGTAATTTACAAAATGCCCTCCCTTTTGTACAGAGGGCTAAAGGAAGAAAGAAATCAGTAGCTTTTAGAAGCTAGGCCTTGCGCTGCGACGGGCAAGATAATGAAAGCCGTCTTGTGTTTGTGGGATGGAAAGCGTCTCAAAGGCTGGCTGGGCCCGGGCTCAGGGTTAGCTTCAAAAAAAAAGAAAAAGGAGAAGAAGAAGAAAAAGCGTCGAACACAACGGTCTCGCACATACAGAGGAGTCATGTGGACTTTTGTGGACTCCTCCGTGCAGGCGTGTGTGTGCAAGTGTGTGTGTGTGTGTCTTTTTTTTTTGTGTTTGGCAAAGAGCGGCAAAACAAGGATAGCGGTGCCGAGCTACTCTTGGCTGAGACACTGCGAGGAACAGTCAGAGTTGGGCATGCTGGGGAAGGAGGAGGCGAGGCGAGGCGAGGCTGCTGAGCTCCTCTTACCTGGTGTGCCGTTGCAGGTCGGCCTCACTCTGAGGTGGAACGCCTCTGCGCGGGAGTTTGGAAGGGAGATTATCAACCATCGTTCTAGCGAAGGATTAAGAGGCACTAGGATTTGCATTTTTTTATTTTTTATTTTTACCGCCCCCCCCGACTTTTTTCTTGAACGCCTCATGTGCATGTCCTGGAGTTGGGGACACTTGAATACCCAACACTGACGTTAACCTGCATGGATTATCACGATTTACCTGAGAGACCCCCCCCCCACCGCTCCCCCCACACCCTCTTCCCTCAAGATCCTGCTTTTGTATATTTGTAGGTCATATTATTTGTATTGTAAATTACGTTTGTGGAGATTGTCGGTGCTCATTTTCCATCTCTGCTTTTTGTGTATCTGGCCTACAGAGCGCTCCCCCCCCCCCCCCCACCCTCTGCGGCCGCACCGTCACCTGAGGTCTCGTCTTGCTGCACGCGCACCGGTGAGTTCTGACAAGCTTCATTACGCTAGTTAAACACGTTTAATTTTTTTTCTCTCGTGCTAACATGAAAGTTGTATACTGCATTTGCCTCACCTTTTCAATGTTTCACATTTCGCTTCGTTTCTTCGTTTTCGTTTATGTGCCCTCATGTTCATGAGCACGGTCTCTCCTGATGTGCTTTAACCGTCGCTGAGAAGCAAATAATGGTCACCGGCTGACTCTTGAAATTAAGATTAAGATATCCTTTATGACTTCTTTTCAAGATTCGGACATCCACTTTTTGGTCTATCATGGCTGTGTTGACTATCTGTGTCTGCTGAGCTTATCCACATGTGATTTTTTTTAGACGTTCAAACTTCACCTGGAATGTTTGGAATACTCTCAGCGTGTATTTAATTCATAAATACATTTCATGAAGTTGTACAGCGAATACCCAGTGCCATTCAAGATGCTATTCGTTTTGTATGATTCATATTTTAGTGCTATGGCGAGAATGGTTTATGTATGCAGAGAGTGTTTTGACTGTTTGTGAAATATTTTGGGGGGTTTAAGCATCCTAACAGAAAGTCAGAACAAAAACGAGGTGTTTTTGGATAATATTTTGGTCCACTTGGCATCTGGCTCCTGTGGTGCAGTGGCCATCCAAAAATCCATCAGCTCCAAAATGCAATTCCACCTGCAGGGAGTGCAGTGGAACATTCTCGCGTTTGGAGAAGATTCCAGGCACTCGTAGAGGTCCAAAAATCGCGGATATTTGACTTGCCAATCATCCCGAAGGGCGTTTGGGAGGGGGGGGGAGATCCCCCAACACACAGTAACTGACCTCCTGTCTAGAGACTTTCCAGAAGATTTAAACTCTTGCAGCCGTGTTACCAAATGCCCCGCAGGTTATCCATTATTATGATTTTGCAGGTGAAGCAGCAGGCAAGCAACCAACAAGTAGCGGTCTTTTGCTACTTTTTGGTTACCCCCCACCCCCCTAAAAAAGCCGCTAGCTACACTCCCAAATTAAAACCAAGTCTAAACGCAAAGTATCGTCAAACGTAACCACACTTGCTCCAGTTTGTTTGGATGGTTCCACTGGAAACAAGAGCAACAGAAATAATTTCCCGGATGAGACGGACAAAATGTAAAACAAGAAAAAAATCCAAGACCTCCCCCAGCACACGATCACCAAATTGGCCCAAATCACGTCGCTCCGCCGGAGCCGCCACTTTAGCTTGCGTGCGTTTAGTTAGCTTTTTAGTCATCAAAGATCAAAAGGTCGCCTTGACAAATGTTTGCCCTCTGCTCTTGGAGTCAGAACCGAATTGGGAGACGCAGCATTCGGCCATACCGGGAACAAAATCCCAGAAAACTGTAACGCGGGTGAGAACACTCGCTTGATGTCAATCGAGGCTAAAAAAAATGCAATTTGAATGACATGATTTGAACGACACCAGCGCTCTGAACTGTTACTTTGCATTTTTTTACTCTCGTTCCTGTTCCTGTTTTAATGTCTGAATGATTGTTTTGGATTATTCTGGAACTGCGTCTTTGCACCGCATCATCATCGCACCGCATCGCTCGCGCGGAAGCAGCAGAGAAAAGTTTCTTCCCTCGTGCGGTTTATCGAGCGGCGTTTCAAGGTGCCAATTTTTTTGCTCTCGACATATTTAAATGTCAACATTTGCACTTGAACAAACGCGCCGGTTGCAAATTCCGCCGGAAGAGAATGCGTAATGAGCTTTGGCATCCGAGCTCTTCCCTCGACGTTATCCTGCTGAATGCATCGCTGCTTTGATTATTTCTGGCAAGCACGTGAAAGCGTGCACGTGCATGTGCGCGTCTTTGAGACTGTGAGCAAAATGGACTTTTTAACACGGCTGAGTCTTTAAATCACGAACAGTCTCTTTCTCAGCTGGTTTTAAATGTAAGGGGCTCATTATTATTATATACAAGTATACAATTTTCTTTGTGTGTGTGTGTGTGTATATATATTTATATATATATTATTGTTGCATTGTTTTCGAGTCAATCCCTTTTTCCATCAGATTTTTTCCAGCGTTTTTAATATGTGCTGACCTCGCGAGTTGGGGATGCAACCTGCCGGCCTCTAATAACTCCTCGAGGGTCGTTGAATGAACGGGCTCATTATTATTATATACAAGTGTACCATTTTCTTTGTGTGTGTGTGTGTGTGTGTGTGTGTGTGTGTGTGTATATACAGTATATATTTAGATATATTTTATTGTTGCATTGTTTTCGAGTTGATCCCTTTTTCCATCAGATTTTTTTCAGCGTTTTTAATATGTGCTGGCCTCGCGAGTTGGGGATGCAACCTGCCGGCCTCTAATAACTCCTCGAGGGTCGTTGAATGAACGGGCTCATTATTATTATATACAAGTGTACCATTTTCTTTGTGTGTGTGTGTGTGTGTGTATATATATTTATATATATTTTATTGTTGCATTGTTTTCGAGTCAATCCCTTTTTCCATCAGATTTTTTCCAGTGTTTTTAAATATGTGCTGGCCTCGCGAGTTGGGGATGCAACCTGCCGGCCCGGGGACCTCTAATAACTCCTCGAGGGTCGTTGAATCAACGGGCTCATTATTATTATATACAAGTATACCATTTTCTTTGTGTGTGTGTGTGTGTATATATATTTATATATATTTTATTGTTGCATTGTTTTCGAGTCAATCCCTTTTTCCATCAGAATTTTTTCAGCGTTTTTAATATGTGCTGGCCTCGCGAGTTGGGGATGCAACCTGCCGGCCCGGGGACCTCTAATAACTCCTCGAGGGTCGTTGAATGAACGGGCTCATTATTATTATATACAAGTGTACCATTTTCTTTGTGTGTGTATATATATATTTAGATATATTTTATTGTTGCATTGTTTTCGAGTCAATCCCTTTTTTCCATCAGATTTTTTCCAGCGTTTTTAAATATGTGCTGGCCTCGCAAGTTGGGGATGCAACCTGCCGGCCCGGGGACCTCTAATAACCCCTCGAGGGTCGTTGAATGAACGGGCTCATTATTATTATATACAAGAGTACCATTTTCTTTGTGTGTGTGTGTATATATTTATATATATTTTATTGTTGCATTGTTTTCGAGTCAATCCCTTTTTCCATCAGATTTTTTTCCGCGTTTTTAATATCTGCTGGCCTCGCGAGTTGGGGATGCATCCTGCCGGTCCGGGGACCTCTAATAACTCCTCGAGGGTCGTTGAATGAGCGGGCGCGGCCCGCCCGGGGGGGGGACTGGATGGTTTCACCAGCGATGACAGCTCATTGAGCAAGGAGGGGCGACGCATCGATTTCATCCGCGGGTGTGTGTGCGATTGCACCTGCGTGTCTGTGTGTGTGTCTGTCAGTCACGCACGGGACATTTGCAGCCAGCTTGCTGCGTCCGGGCTGTTATTAACAGCAGTTGACGGCCATTAAGCCTGTCATTTCCTCAATCTACTGGCTGACCTACTCCACTTGGGCAGCTTCTGTGCTTAACCTGTGACCGCTGATTGCTCAGCGTTATTATCGTGGAGGCAGTGCAAGTCTGAGTGTGTGTGTGTGTGTGTGTATCGATTTCAGGTGCACAGTAAGAATACACTCCGGAGCGTATTCAGAATGCTTTTTTTTTTCCTTTTGTGTATTTTTAAAAGGTCCTTTTGCTACGTTCACGATTAGCCAACCAATCGAGGTCTTGGTTACAAAAGGGGCTTTTTTCTTTTGACAATTAACAGTACACTTACAAGTGATGCCGTAACAACGCCAATTTTGTCGCTTTTCAGTTTTGTATGGGTGCCATGCAATTGGGCCGCCTCGGCCTCAGGAGCGAAAGCGTTGCCGTCGCGCGAGTGCCTTGCTTGTACTGCGGCCGTCCGGGCCAATCCAGACGTTGACTGGACAACAAACGACTTGTGCCAAATGAGTTCTTCCATTTGGGCCACCAAGCCCGCCTCCGACACGCTGCGACACGTCGGCGCTTCCCTTCCGTCGTTTCTGCTTCACAGCAACTTGAGGCACCGCCGCGTGCTTTGGCGCCGCGTTCCATTCCATCATTCCATCCTCCGCCACGCATTCATCTTGGGTTGCGAGCCTTGAATTGCCTTGACCCTCACTTCCAGCCTTTTGTGCGCTGCTGCACGTCGTGACTTCCTGCTTGCTGTTTGCGTGGCGCTGCGCTACAATGACCTTGTATGTCCCAAACCTCTTCCAATTCAACACAGACACTCTGTCTGGTCTTTGAATTGAACTGACGTTTTAGAAAATGAAATATGCTGGACACCTATTTCTTTAAGACATCCATCCATCCATCCATCATCTACCGCTTATCCGGGGCCGGGTCGCGGGGGCAACAGCTTTAGCAGGGAAGCCCAGACTTCCCTCTCCCTAGCTACTTCTTCCAGCTCTCCCCGGGGGATCCCGAGTCGTTCCCAGGCAAGCTGGGTGACATAGTCCCTCCAACGTGTCCTGGGTCTTCCTCGGGGTCTCCTCCCGGTGGGACATGACCGGAACACCTCACCGGGGAGGCGGTCAGGAGGCATCCGAATCAGATGCCCAAGCCACCTCATCTGGCTCCTCTCGATGTGGAGGAGAAGCGGCTCGACTCTGAGCCCCTCCCGGATGTCTGAGCTTCTCACCTTATCCCTAAGGGAGAGCCCGGACACCCTGCGGAGAAAACTCATTTCGGCCGCTTTTATCCGGGATCTCGTTCTTTCGGTCACGACCCATAGCTCGTGACCATAGGTGAGGGTTGGGACGTAGATCGACCGGTAAATTGAGAGCTTCGCCCTTTGGCTCAGCTCCTTCTTCACCACGACAGACTGATACAACGTCCGCATCACAGCAGACGCTGCACCGATCCGCCTGTCGATCTCTCGCTCCCTCCTGCCCTCACTCGTGAACAAGACCCCAAGATACTTAAACTCCTCCACTTGGGGGCAAGATCTCCCCCCCGACCCCGAGGGGGCACTCCACCCTTTTCCGACTGAGGACCATGGTTTCAGATTTGGAGGTGCTGATTTTCATCCCAACCGCTTCACACTCGGCTGCGAAACGCTCCAGTGAGAGTTGGAGAGCCCCGCTTGAAGGAGCCAACAGCACCACATCATCTGTTTTTCTCTCGAGAGGGGTTGGACTCTCTTCTTTAAGACATTGACCCCCCAAAATTCTTTCTTGTTTCTTTCAAGAGCTGCCATAATTCAGAGAAATACAGCGGAAATACAGAAATACAACATGCCCCCCCCCTTTTTTTCCCCCTTTTTTTGTCATGATGATCAACCATGCGGCGTCATTTTAATACAGGTGTGTACAGGTCTTTTGGTTTATGCGCTAATACCGTGCGACTCCTCCGTTGCTGGGATTAACCTTGGTTTCCCGCTACTTTGTCTCGGCGGCCGCTCAAGAGAGCCACGCGGAGCCCCTGCTCGAGGTGATAGGCGCCGAAATTAGCCAGCTTTCTGCCTCAAAGCTGCTTCATTAAGGCAGCCGTATCACCTTGGCCTGCATTAGCTCCGCTGCTAATCCAAAAGCTAGCAAAGTCAATCATACAGACCTTAAGCTAACTAAAGCTTACCTCTGCTCTGCCTCGTCTTTCCAGATAAGGTAATGAGGATCCGGGGGGGGGTTAAGGTGAACTTGGCTGCCTGTGTATTCGTGCCCGCGGATACGCCACGTAATGGATGACCAGCGGATGTCGTGGTAAATACACCCGAATGTGAACTGGGAGAGCTGGAATCCCCGAGTATTGTCTTGAAGTTGATAAGGCAATGAGAGGCTTACCGAGATGTATCGGGGGCGGGGGGGGATGGGATCCTCCCCAGGTACTACCTGCTATCTCGATGCGTGACACCCAGCTTGGCCCCCTCGAGCAGGCTTGCTAGTGGTTAATATCCGCTATTGTCTTGTCCCGATAAGCTAATGAGGGTTGTAGCGAGAGGTGATGGGAGTATTAAGAAGTGCATTCGTGGACAGACAAGAACAAGAGACTGTCAAGTGCTTAACCCCGCCGTTAGCTGCAAGACGCCACTTATGGAAATCAGAAGTTGACTTGGTCTCATTTGCTTGGATACGGAAAAAAACGGAAGTCAAATCTTGGGTACAAAGCGATGCTAAAAGGCCGGGATTTGGATAATTGCCCAAATTCCGAATAAGGACTCTTGTGCGTAGATTTTGATGTCATATCCCATGCTTGAATTGTCCACGAGGACAGTCCACGTACATTACTGTGCCAAAGTGGTCAGGCGGGCGGCCGACCGGTTAGCACGTGGGGTGCGGAGTTCCGGGATTCAATTCCAGCTCCGTTCGCATGTTCTCCCCCGTGCCTGCGTGGATTTTTCCCGGGTACTCCGGTTTCCTCCCACGTTCCAAAAACGTGCATGGCAGGTTAATGTAGCACTCTAAATTGTCCCCAGGTGTGATTGTGAGTGGTCTTCGTGTGCCCTGCAATGGGCTGGCGACCAGTTCGGGGTCTAGCCCGCCTAATGCCCATCTGGGACCCTTGTGAGGATGAAGCGGCTCGGGAAATGGATGGATGGATGGAAAAATATACTCTCCGGCTGTGGCGTTCTTGACAAAGTATGACAATTCCGGCAAATTGTTCTGGATTCGAACAGCTTTGGCTTGACAGCTCTGGATTCAAAAACATTCCAGGTTTTGCCAGATGGAATGTGAAATAACCATTGACTGATAGCAAATATCGATTGGAACCTGTGCATTAAGACCACGGGTTGTCGCCGACGGCAGCAATTTCCGAGCCTCCGGAGTCCTACGACCCCCCCCCCCCCCCCACAACACAAAGACACCAAACCTCACAGGCGCACATCAACGGTCACCCTGCTCTGCTTTTAGAGCCATTACTGTCAAACAGCTGTGAGCGCGTCAAAAGAAGTGCCGTTGATGAGACGGAGCGAAGGGGAGAGGGAGAGCCTGAGGGATGAATGGTCAGGGCCAATAGAGAGAGAGGGGGGGGGGGACTGATGGACAGATAAGTGGGTGTCGAGGCAAGAGTAGGGGGTGGCGGAGAGGCGGGTGTTTAAAGGATGAATGGAGCGGCGCAGGGGAGGGCACCGGGTGCCATGCTTGGCGAGGCCCCGGCTTTAAGGGAAAGACAAATTGATGTGGGGTGTCAAAGAGGATTCCAGCCAGGAACGGCCCCCTTTTAGTTGACAGTCAATTATCAGATAGACCCGCTGGCCTTGCGGTGCGTGGCCGACGCCCTCCGAAGAGAAGCCAAGGGCTTTTCAAGCGCCGGCTCACGCGACGCAGGTGGACTCCTGAAAGATTTCATTTGGCCCGCCGAGAAGAAAAGATGCTGTGCTTGCATTTGCTGAAGTGCGCCGGGTAACTTGGAGTTTTTGTTCCCACCCCCCTCCAATGTGCTTCTGTGAATGACGTTTTGACTTTTCAGCTTTGGTGCTGAAAAAGATGCAATGTGTGTAGATCTCAATTTACCGGTCGATCTACGTCCCAACCCTCACCTATGGTCACGAGCTATGGGTCGTGACCGAAAGAACGAGATCCCGGATACAAGCGGCTGAAATGAGTTTTCTCCGCAGGGTGTCCGGGCTCTCCCTTAGAGATAAGGTGAGAAGCTCAGTCATCCGGGAGGGGCTCAGAGTCGAGCCGCTTCTCCTCCACATCGAGAGGAGCCAGATGAGGTGGCTTGGGCATCTGATTCGGATGCCTCCTGAACGCCTCCCTGGTGAGGTGTTCCGGGCATGTCCCACCGGGAGGAGACCCCGAGGAAGACCCAGGACACGCTGGAGAGACTATGTCACCCAGCTGGCCTGGGAACGCCTCGGGATCCCCCGGGGAGAGCTGGAAGAAGTAGCTAGGGAGAGGGAAGTCTGGGGTTCCCTGCTAAAGCTGTTGCCCCGGATAAGCGGTAGATGATGGATGGATGGATGGATGGAGGTTCATACAGTGAGTATGATGTCACCAGCTGATCGTATTTTCGAGGGGCGAGGTACGGACGTGAGTGTTCCGCTTCGAGAACACAGCCTTGTCTTCCATTTGACAGCTTTATTTATTTTTGGTCCACAACAACACAGATAGAGAAGATTATAGCCACATCGTCTAGTATACATCTGTTTTTTTTTCACAGCTTATACTTTGACCGTACGTTTCACAATGTTCAGTAATCAAACAACCGAGCAATATAAACGATTCACGTTCTCAGGTTTCGTCCTCGTTAGCATACTAGCCTAAAAGTGCTAGCTAGCGCTGATAGACGAGCGTACGGTCATGTATACACTTGACGCAAACGTTATAAATGATGAAATAACTCCCCTCGGGCCCCACAAGTGGCTCATTTAACATATGCTCAATGAAATGTTTCTTTTTCGAGTATTCCGTTTACGTTTGAAGGACTGCGACTGCTTTGTGGGGAGAGCAGTCGAGCTTTCAAAGGAGTTGTGCTGCTATCTGCTTAGTTGAACGATAACATTCAATATTTAACCTTAAGATGAGATGCCCCAAAAAAATGCACAGAACATGTTTGGTCATAAACCCATCAACTTTTTTAGGAGCACACTGACATAGTTGCCCCAACATTTTTTTTTTTTTTTTGCCGACTGTGTATGATTTGTATCATTTTTTGTAGATGTCAGAATTGAAGTCTTTGTTTTCTTATGAAAATAAAATCATTCCGAGTAAAATTACCACAAAATCCAAGACTTTGCGCCTGCTTTGATCTGATGTTGTCCGATATGGTGTAACATAAATTGCATTGGATTGAGTTAAATGAGGAAAAATAGACGCATTTCAATGCACAACAAGATGTGATTTCTAGAATTTTTTTCATTTCTAATTTCTAAGTTTCGTTTTTAATCCAAAATATAACAACAACAACAACAAAAAAAGTGCATTCGAGTTTCACCAATCTCCCATCTTCATTTTTCTTATTGGATTACAAACAGAAAGTGTTCTGCTCCAGAACAAAAATATTGACATCATTTACAATCAAACGACTTCATGTCACAAATAACACTAACTCGCCTTTAATTTTTTTCCTCATTGTCTCGAACTGTTCTTATGAAAATCTGCCTTTCCTGACCACGCATGCTTTTTGAGGAGCTTTTCCTCCTGAAGCACACGCGGCTCCAATAGATGGCATCACAGCACCAGACTTGACTGTCACCCCCCCCCCACCCCCTGCCATGAAGAGAGGCGGGTGCCTCATCAAGCTCTGCTGAGGCTGCCGTGAAGCGCCGTCGCTTTAAAACAATCGCTGCCCACCTGCGACTATCAAAAGAGCAACATTTTGGACATATTGTCGATTCCGACGATCTTCTGAAGAGCAACATAAATGTTGAAAAGGGCATTTGGCCAGTTCTCCTGAAAAGAATGTTTTAAGCGCCCCCCCCCCCCCGCTCCCAAATTATCAATATTTTTTATTGATATTTTATCAATATTATTTTGACGCAGTGACAAAAGTCAAACCGGTCGTCGCTCACCCCTGCGTCGTCGTCTTTCATCCCGCAGCGCCCCCCCCCCCCCCCCCCCCCCCCGTGGAAGCCACTCGGCTGCGAGCCGACATCAGGTTGACAGTTCTGACTCGCGGATTATTTCTAACCTGTGAGCGTGTCTATGTCAGCACACCGTGTCTCCGTAATGAGATTAATCAGACTCCTTTGTGCTGACCTCATTTGTGCCACAATGCTCTCTTTTATGGGGGAATTAACACCCACGTTTATTGCCGCTAATAAATCAACATCGGCATCTTGCGACGAAGTGCCGCTACTGGCGCCATGTGAAAGTGCGCTTCTGTCATCGGGCCTTCAAAGCAGCCGTCGTTCCATTTTTTTTTTTCCTCTTGCAGACAGAAATGTGCCTGTAATGTGTTTTTGTGTGTGTCAAGCGCCCGCTGGTTTGTTTCATGCAGACAGGCGAAGAGATGGCCAGCGTGAAGTGTTTCTCAACAACAACAAGTAGAAAAAGGGGCTCCTGAAATGACAAATGATTGTGGGCTAAAGAGACGGAGGAAAAATGTATTTATTTGAAATTACACGGGAATTGGCAAGCGGTGCCGTGCTGGCTTTCACTTTGGCGGGATGTGAGGAATTTGCTTTTTGCTTTACAAATACGCAAACGGCAAGATTAGCTATGGGTGGTTGTAAAAACAAACAACCCCCCCCCCGCAAAAAAAATCCCCCAATTTCCCTCTGACGCTTCACGCAATGTGTAATTAATTTTTTTAATCATAATCATTTGCTTAAAAAAAAAAAAAAGAACAGAATTGGAACATCTTGTTAAAATGCACTTCAATGCGTTGCCATTCGTATTGAATTGATATTCATATGAAATGTATTTGGAGAAATGATTGTGATGTCATGAATGTGCACCTGTGGGTTTATTTTTAGATTGATTTTTGAATTTGTTTCCATCGGCATCACGCCGTCGGTAAAATTTGTAAGAGTGCGTGATCAGCTGCACGCAAAAAAAAAGATGCTGTTTTGAAATGATTCCATTTTATTTTGTCAAGTAGTTGAATGAAATAAAATCATCTGGATCCAGATACATTTTTTTAAGTCATCTCGACATGTATATAAAAAAAAAAATATCGGGATACGGATGATTTTTTTTAAATTTTATTTTTCCAGCCATTTGACAAAATAAAATAGACTAAATTCAGCATTTTTTTTTTTCACTCCCCAGCAACAGTTCTGCCCTTCTCCTTAGGTATCATATCAAAAATGGCGGCCGCTCCGTTTAGCGCCTCTCTAAATCTCCGACTGTTGTGCAAAGACCGATAATCGGCGTCTTTGTGATTGTACCACTAATGAGACTTCTCCTCTCTCGTCCTCTCTGTGGTCATTTCTTAACGCGGAGACACAAAGACTTGGCTGCGGCGCGGCCTCGGCGGAGCGCCGCGCTAGCCAGGATTTGATTGAATAAAGAGCGGTGAAAAGATGGGAAGTGGGAGGAGATGGAAGGAGAGAGAGAGAGAGATCGAGCAAGCCGTTTTTTTTAAGGCAATGTTGATGAAAGGCCATCATTTTAGCCAATTAAAGGATGCGGCGAGTGAGAGACAGGTCACGCTTTGCATGCAGGGAGGAGAAGACGCAATCTTCTCTTCCAGCCGTGTCACGTGACGCATCAGGAATAATGTGTCGTTGCCGACCTTTCCAAAAGTGTGTGCGCCGGACGCCATCCTGCTAGCATCGCCGCTAGGCCGCAAGGTGACGGCGTCTTTGGAATCGGCCGCAAATATGAAATATTCATGTCGGGCCGATGTCACGTTGTCAGGGGCTTTTTGCGTGTTAGCGCTCCCCGCATATCAGAAACGAGTCCGGACCACATCGGAGATTGTGAGAGCAAAATTTGACAAAAACACTCCGAGGCACTAGATGATGATTGTGTGCTCCAGTTTGACTGTCGCAAGGCATTCCGGCATTTTAAAATGTTTTATTTGTGGAACGAGGAAAGTGAGGTCGTTATTCAATCGTCTTTTCCTCTTGCGTCGGCAATCTTTGTCTCGTCACACATTAAAAAAAAAAATCCTTCTTCCTTGTTAGTTAAAATGACCAAAAATAATGAGCGGTAATAAAAATATGTGCCTTGGAGCTCCTAACTTCACTCCAGACTCTCCTCCTAAGTCTTGAGTTAGAGGCCGAGGTTAGACAAACGCTCTCCCGCCTAAACCCCCCCCCCCCTCACTCACCCCAACCAGGTCCCAGAGGTACTTTCTCCTTAACGAGACTGGATATCTATTTCGTCAAATCAATCGTCCGTCTTAAATGAACATTTACGACCATCTGCTTCAGGGGTTTACGCCCCCCCACCCCCGCCAACCCGCATCCACATTGCCTCACTAAAGCTCCAATGCCAATATTTGTCAAGTCTATGATCCCGGAGGCTCCTCGAGGGCCCCAGAGGGCTAATGTTGGGGCTCCACCGGGGGGGCCCGACAAACAGCCTTACCTCGGGGAAGGGAATGGGGGCGTGGGGGGGTGTTTTCCACATGAGCCAGCTCCCTCCCTCCCTTTCTCCTCCCATTCTCCCCATGCCACTTTTCTGTTTGATTAAGCACGAAACCTGTGGGACGCATGGCCGGCCGGGGCTCTGAAACACTCAGAAATCAGAAACTCAGTGTGTGTGTGTGTGTGTTCTTGTACTCACAGCATTGTGAGGACCGGCATGAGTTTTTAACCAACAGAGGGAGGACATTTTGACGAAGTGAGGACATTTTGGCCCGTCCTCACTTTGATGTGTGTGTGTGTGTGTGTGTGTGTGTGTGTGTGAATGTTTGAAAATGTAAAACGCAGTTGAATTGTGACTTCTAGGCCAGCAGGCAGCGAGAACATCATCTTCCCGTTAACCCGCGGTTTATACTGCTCGATCCCACAACGTGAGTTGGCCCAAAAAATATTTTTTGTCAAATTTCTTGTGGAGAGAAAAAAAATGCTCAAAATGTTTGCCGTTCAGCAGTTTTGTGCCATCCTTGAATGTTTTTTTTTTTTAATGCGAGAGCCTTTCGCACTAGCATATGTGGTTATTTTGTTGTTTGCTTCAAAGCCTTGTTGTTGCGTTACAATAGTGGCTCTTTTAAACATGCATTTAAAAAAAAAGACATTTATTAAGAGCATATTTTGTGCATATTTCAAGTAGATTTTTATGGTTTGGAAGTGCAAGGGCCTATGTTGCTCCGTTGTTCGCTTCCCGACCGTTTAATCATCGACGGTAATCCAGACGTGTGAATGATTATCTCTTTATGTGTCCCGTGCTTGACGCCACCTTGGCCAAGGTCGGCTGGGACGGACTCAAGGTCAACTGTGACCCGAGCAGGGTCAACGGTTGGAAAAACGGTCGGCGTTTTAGATGGGGGAGTAAAAATGCATTAGCAAAGCGCCAAATCGGACTCGTACGCAGTCGGTCGTCATCCGTTCGTCAAATCATATTGAAACACAATCATTTTTGAAACGCTCTATTTACTTTTGACGTCTAGACATGCGAGCTGAATGACTTTGAAGGGAATTCTGTCTTGCGCAATAGTTTGAGTCAGTCATTCGGGAGTCGTAACAAAACTGTTGCCATCAGCCTTTCAAAATGGAGTATTGGTTAAACCCGCCAATCCACCTCCTCCTCCTCCCCCACATTTCTATTGTATGCTTGTATTAACTCCCCCCACACACACACACACCCTATCCCCTTCAGTAATTACTTCCACATCAAAAGACCGTCCTGTCAATCAAACACTCAACTGTCACTCGCATTGCTTTGTCTCTCACGTCTCTGTCTGTCTCCATCTCTGATGACTTCAGGCCAGGCTGTCAGCGCGCCGCATTCATTCAGCTAAATTTTGCTGTCTTAGATTTGGGTACCGTTTTTTAAAAAATTTAATAAATTTTGTTTGCGGGTAGTCCAGTGGTTAGCACGTCGGCTTCACAGTGCAGAGGTACCGGGTTCGATTCCAGCTCCGGCCTCCCTGTGTGGAGTTTGCATGTTCTTCCCGGGCCTGCGTGGGTTTTCTCCGGGTGCTCCGGTTTCCTCCCACATTCCAAAAACATGCGTGGCAGGCTGATTGAACACTCTAAATTGTCCCTAGGTGACCGATTCAGGGTGTCCCCCGCCTACTGCCCGAAGACAGCTGGGATAGGCTCCAGCACCCCCCGCGACCCTAGTGAGGCTCAAGCGGCTCGGAAGATGAATGAATGAATGAATTTTGTTTGCTTTGAATGTTGCCCCTTTGAGTTTTGGATCCATCTTGGTCACCCAGAACACGGTTGTTATCTTTAATTCTCTCGTAGTAGTCGTCGTGTACCGTGATTGAAGCAACCTGAGGAAAAAAAGCTAACATCGGAAATGGTTTCACCAAACACATTTCAAGTGTTACGGTTCATTTTTGGTTATTTTATTTATTTTTTGGTGGGGGTTAGTAGTTGGAATCTCCAGGAGTTAGGGAGCCATTTCTGTCTGGATACTGTGTATGAGACCAAACAAAATTATGCTATTGCTAGCATGAGTCATGGCAAGGCTAATAGGGTTAATTGTCATGTAAAATCATCAACTTCACGGCCAATCACACAAATCACAATCACTTTCACACATACACACACACACACACGCTCCCCTGCACATATTTACACTTTCCCAAGGTCCCACGGGATCATTCTTCGCCCAGATGGCTTTCTTCCCGCGGCTATGTGTGTGCGCGTGTGCGCGTGATACTGGCAGGCCACAAGAGGCTCGGCAGTGAACAAGAAGCATCTTCACCATCTAATTAATTTCCTCTCGCGGAGCACCTGTTTGCGGCTTGATAGAGCGGCGGGGCACACACATGCTGGGTTAATGGCGAGGTGTGAGAAGGAAGGCCATCAAAAGAACACAGGCGGACATGACGCCGGGAACGGTGGCTCAAAATTAGAAAACGGGGCAACAGTTGGCTTGGGCGACCTGTCGTGGAGCTCGTTTGCGTTATAGTGAAGCTTTTATAAAAGTGTGAGCTTTTTGGGCTTTTCGCGGTTGATTTGGGGGGTTTATTTTTGAGGGTGGAATGCCATGTAAATATGCTATTAGAGGTACTTGCGCCCATTCTTGCAATTCACGTTTCACACATTCCTGGCTACAATTTGTAAGGTATGGGAATCATAGCAATTTGCGTTACATCTCACAGCTCGGCCAAAATAAAACCTCATTCTCGACCCGAATGCACGTCCGTTAAACACGGCTCAAGTTCTTTCCGGTGAGAAAATTAAAGCATCAATGATACAAGAAAAAGGGCAAATCCAATCTGTGATACAGCACTGGCTCATCTCACGCCCTCTTTCTCTTTCGGAGTTCATTAGTTTCCAGACCGGTGCTCCTCTTGGATTAGCATAACCCGTCAGCCGTGAAACACCACAAAACAATTTTCTGCTTGCAAAAAAAAAAAAAAAAACGAGGGGTAGGGCTTCAGCCATTTTAAACTAAAAAGGCGTTCGAAGCAGCTGCCAAAATGTGCCCACATACTCTCTGGTGCAATATCCATTTCGTAAAGCGCTTTGGACACTGTACGGCAGTGGTCACCAACATGGTGCCCGCGGGCACCAGGTAGCCCATGAAGACCACTTGAGTAGCCCGCCAGTGCCTGGACATTGTGATTTGCTAGTAGAAATTATGATTTAAAAATGCAAACATTGGCAGTACTGTGAGACATTTCGAAACACGATCAAAGTCTGACAATTTAAATCATCAAGTATTAAAAATAACACATCCTCATATTATTGAAGGTATTTTGGACAAATATGTTATTTCAGACGTGTATCAATTTGGTAGCCCTTCACACAATCGGTACACATGAAGTTGCTCTCACCCTCAAAAATGTTGGTGACACCTGCAGTACGGCGTAGACGGGGTTGCCCAAGTCCAGCCTGATTTAGATGTCTTCCTTCTCCAACACAATACAGATGACTGAATTTTCCACACTAAAAGGCGCACCGCATTATAAGACGCAATCTACAATGCATCCACTAGATGGAGCTACGCTCAAGGAAACGCCAACAGATCGATCGGATGTCAGTAAAACGTATTTAATAAAGCAGCAACGCCGTTCTTAACCAACAGCAAGTTATAACATTGACTCGTTAACGTCGAACTCTCTTGCCGCTGCTCTATTTCCGTGCTCAACTGCGTAACAGTTTGAACTCTGCGTTGTCTCGATCAAGGAGCCATTTTGGGGTCGAAATATTACCGTAATCTGTGATTGGCTGGCAACCGGTTCAGGGTGTCCCCCGCCTTCTGCCCGATGACGGCTGGGATAGGCTCCAGCACCCCCCCCCCCCCGCCAGCCCTATTGAGGATTAAGCAGTTCGGAAAATGAATGGATGGATATTACCGTAATGACCATAAACAAGGCGCAACGGATTTTAAGGCACACTCTGAGCGTTTAAGAAAATGGAAGGCTTTTAGGTGCGTCTTTTAGTGCGGAAAATACGGTATACTGATCATGTTATTTTATGAATGGTTTAAAAAAAAAAATACAGTCACTCTAAGCTTGTCACCAAAAAAAAGCATCCGTAATTATCACAAGACGACGTGCACCAAAACAAATGCCGACGTTTGCGCACACGCAGTTTGGTCCTCGCTCTTTGCTAGCAGCTGTCTTCCATCCCAATATTTATTTTCTCACTTTCTCTTTCTTTTCATTTCCACATCAATATGTGTGCGTGTGTGCAGGTGATTACAGTCTGAAGGCTCTCCCCTACTTACCTTGGAGTGAACAATAGAGCGCTGTGAATAGAGGCTGCACACGGTTTACTATAATGGCCTTGCAGGGCCAGCCGCTCACCTTGTTTCGCGTGTGCGCGAGTGTGAGATGCACGGAGACAATGCATATGCTGCCGGCTGTATAATTACAGGCTTAATCTTGAGATGCAGAAGGGTTCGTTCAGCGGCACGGGGGAGTTGGGGGAGGTATGTAATGACATAAAGAGTATAGGTTGCAATAGAGTAAAGATAATAGCGACTTATTCCGCTTGCTGTTGTTGTAATAGCACTTTGCGATACATGAGCCTGGACTGGAAAAAAAAAACAAAAACGTGAAATTATAACGTATGGTAGAACCGCGCTCAGGATGAAGAATTGCGTCCCTGAGCTCGAAGTATTTGACGTGTCACTCGCGCTACCCAAATAACGGGAGACTGATACTGTGCAGTGAGGCACGAGCCACCGTTAAGATAAGATAAGATATCTTTTATTCGTCCCACACTGGGGAAATTTACAGCCTGCAGCAGCAAGAATGTATGTAGAAAGAAGAAAGAGAAAAAAAAACAACAAACATCTTTCAATTAAATGCAATATGAACACAAAATGGATAAATCGCAGTACTATTTACAATTTTCCTTCACATCATTTAATTACTATTATTATTATGATTGTTATTTTTTTATTCATCAGCCTGACAGCAGTCGGTAGGAACGAGCGTCGGTATCTCTCCTTCTTGCAGTCTCTGGCTGAAGGAGCTACCAAGTGCTGTCAGGGCGGGCTGGAGGGGGTGGGAGGGACTGGCCATCATAGCTTTTAGCTTAGTTAGCATCCTTCTGTTGCCCACCTCCTCCAATCCGGCACACTCTATTTCTGTGCCGAATTCGAGGCTCTGTCTAAATCTGCGCAGGGGCAGGTTGGACTAAGTTTTGGTATTTCCGCAAACCCTTCCCAAAAGCGGGTGCAGCCTGGCGTTTGTGGTGGTGTAACACAGCCGACTTGATTTTCCGCCAATTCCCTTTCTGATTCGAATTCCCTTTAAAAGTCGCGTGCGGCTCGTTCACCGAATCAACCTCCGATGGCAAAATATTTACTTACGACTTATCAGCGGCCATGAAAAAAATGCAAAAGTCCCCTTAGGTTTTTTTTTTTCTTTCTTAATAAACCCTTTTCACGCAAGTAACCCGTAGAGTCAAAGAGATTTCTTTCTTGCGCGTCGGATTGGCCGATACAAGCTAATCTCAATTTGAAACCATCTCCAACCCTAAAGCTGGTTTTAATGTATGAACATGCTTAGTCCATCATGTCTGCTTTTAGACGATTGGCGACCACTTTAAACGACAGCAAGGCGCTCTTTGCTACGTTTTGATTTTGTTTATAAGATGTTCACATCTCATGCGGTTTAGCGTGAGAGATAGCGATAAGCCCGATACTCTAAACGGACTTGCTGCCGGAAAGTAGCGCTCACTGTCTCTCTCTAGCCTTCTTGATATTGCTCTTTGCTCATTGTCTAGAAAAGATTACAGGGAGGGGTGTGGGGGGGTGGGGGGGGGTGTTGGAAGACAGAAATGGGAAAGAGAAGAGAGTCGGAATCCTCCCGCTAAGTATTTAGTAGCCAGTTAATGTACGAAGGGATAATACGACGTGTCCACAGGCAGCGTCTTTATGTCCGATGTGGGTTTTTATGATTTTTTTTTTTTTTACCCGCTTTTCAGCAGCTTGGCAGTGTTTACACACTCTTAATAACACGTGGTGTCTTTCAGGGGACCCTTCATGATTCCAGCTTTGGACTAATCCTCGGCACACCACTCCCAGACAAAACACAAGATTTTAGTTTAATTTCTCCCCCCGCCCCCCCACCCACTGTAATTGACTGGTTTTTAATTCCATGCAAGCCACCGCGCCAAGATTGGGGCTCGAGCAAGATTTCAGCGAGGGGAGGTCATCGGAGAGCCCTCTTGGGCAGTGAAGACTTTGGTTCGGGAGGAGTGGGAGATTTGGGCAGCTTGGGAAGTAGAACCGGGCAAAATGGGAAGTCTACTGGAAGCGGTCTGCATGGCTACGATAAAAAAGTGAAAAACGCAAGCGTCTTAGCTTTTTCCACGTAACCCGCGGTTGTCGGGTGTGCTGCGCCCAGCTCCGAGCCGCTCAAACCGTTTGCTCAGTGTTGGAGGATGGATGGAAGGGGGACGGCTGGGCCGCCGGATGGCGATGTGGGATTGGCTTTGTGGGGGATCACTCCAAACTTTTCATCCCCACAAAAACGTGCCGTTGTGTGGTCGCTCAAGCTGACGATGGCTATTTTCCGGACCAAACTTGCAACGCGCTGTCAATTATCATTTGCTTCCTTATGGTCTTTTTTTTTTTTCTCTAGATCACTCCCTGACAAGTTTTGTAAAACCATGCTAACCACAAGTTAGCATCACATCATGATGTAAGAACCCATTCAAGTGTTGAGCATCCCAAAACGTGATGAGATCCAAAAGATCCAAAAGAGGAAAAGTGTCATGCGGGCGTGGCTGGAGCAACTCCAGACCATAGTCGCCGCCTGCACCCCAAATTTCCTAACCACAACTACTGAAACATGCACCTGCCAATGTAGAGTTTTAATTTAATTTGATCCCGTTTTTTTTTAAATCAAAAAACAAGCAAGCAAAATCATCCTCACTTTAAAAAAAAATTGATTTCTGATTGAAAAGAGAAGGAACGATAAGATGTCCAGATAATTTTGACACCCCCCCCCCGGCCTCCCACTTGAAATCGGCCAGTTAGTTGAGACTTCCCAAGTTCACCTCATTGGTTGCCCCCCCCCCCCCCCCCCACACACACACACTCTTGCATCCAGCCCTCTCCTCTTCCACCCTGAATGTTCCAAAATTGAATTATTTCACCAAAGTGCAGCCAGTTGCCAGCAATCTCTTTCATACTAACAGCACCGTTGTCTTCAAGTGCCCGGATTGAAAACGGCTCGCTTTTCATTTCAGTTTGGCTCCGCCAGCCCTCCAGCAGCAGCCGCTCTCCTCTCGGCTCATCCGCACCTATTTAGTGGCCCACACGTTTACAATCACTGCCTTGCTAATGTGCTCCAACACGACCGGCCTCCATTATGGCAACCGAAACAATCGCGCAGCGTTTTGGGCTGTGGGCGGGCCAGCTGTACTGCCTGCTACCTACAAACGTGTATGTGTGTGTGTGTGTATGTGTGTGTGTGTGTATGTGCACTCGTACAATGGCGACAAACATCCAGGAGTAGTCGTTCTTTGTTTTGCTGTCGCTCATTACGGCTTATTTTAATTTAGCACCTAAGCAGTAAAGTTCAGCTCGTTGTCTGGAAATGTTGACGTTGTATTATGGGATGCGACATTGGCAAATCGTTCCTTGGACGTTTTGTTTGATTTCATCCCCCATCGTGCCACGTTCACGACGAGACAAGGCAACTTTTATTTGTTTAGGCGACTCAATGTGCTTCACACAACTCAAAAAACGCACACATCTCCAAGCATTCACACACACAGGGCAACCAAAGACAAACGCTGTTTATTGAAATACAACATTAAAGTACACTTTGCGTGCAGCATAACCCGCTGAATGCCGCGTCACCGTGTTTGCTTCGAAACCTGGGCTCCGCTACTTCATTTTCCAGTGACACATCACAGACGTGGTTTTAATGACTTGTGCATTGGAAAATGTACAGTAATTTGTAAAAATATCAAATGGATATTGGCGACAGATGTGCACACTTGATGGCATCCTAACCCCCCCCCCCCCCCGACCCCCCCACTTTGCTTCCTCTTCTCCTCCTTTTGTCCTTGGACCGCATTTCTTCCAGCCTCTTTTCTCACCCGCTTCCGATTTCTCAGCGACGGGGGTAGCAAGCCTCGGCCGAAACTATCAGCGTGATCTGCTAACTTTTACTACCTCGCGTGGTAAATTTGAAGGCAGCGATGTGGAAGATGCCAGCTCGCCTTCTTTTCTCTCCTCCTTCCTTCTTTTCTATACCTTCCCCACCCCTCCTGTCTTTGTCTACTTTCTTGGTTCCGTTTTAGACCCCCCCCCCCCCACCCATTGCCTCTCTCCTCTGCCCCTTTGTATCATCATCCTATTAAAGTGGAGGCTTTGTGCTGTGCTGTGTGTGTGTGTGTGTATATATTTTCATATGTGCGAGATATACTGTATCGCTCAGGTTTTGATGTTTAAACCAGAACATTGCCACATTTACCGCGTGGCTTTACAGCTTTTACCTGTGTCCTCTCGGCAGTTATTTCTCGCTTTGCATTTCAGAAATTTGATATCGACCACGACCAAAACGACCTTCGACATAAATACGTGCAGTATCGCTCATCTCCGGTTACACTCATTTCAACGTATCCCGTTCACGTATCAAAGTTCCGATTTCACGTCATTTTCCGTTTGCCCAATTTTGCTTGCAACGAACGCCTTGATCATGATAACGACCAGATTTACCCCCCCCCCACCCCCACCCCCCCAAAATGGTGACAAGGCCTTCATGACCCCGAACCTTGGGAAGCTAACCGCCGCCGCGACCTTGCTTTATGAACAAAATGGACGGCGCGGGATTTCCCCCTCCGTTGCTTAGCAACGCGACCGATCGACTCGGTATATTGTTGTACTTTCTGCCGTAGCTCAAGATTGCACGGCGCGCTCTTGAGCGCGTGGTCTGAAAACATGGCTGCTCTGTAAAGGCCCAGGTGTGTCTCTCGCTTTCGAAAGGAAAGCTCAGTCGAGAGCGCGTAAATTTGACGTTTCGTAAGCGCCGCTAGCAGTTGCCCCATAGTGGGTAACGTTTCCTGACTATTTTCTTATGAATTAATCTTTTTAAAAAAAATATTTTTTGTTATTTGTATTGGACATGTAATGGACATGTATTACACGTTTATGTTCTTTTTACATCTAAATGTTCATTTTGTATAATACATTGTGGTTGAAAATGGCGATCCAATGTATATTGCACTTAATTGAACGGTGTTTGTTGTTTTTTTTTTATTTTTATTTTTTCTTTCTACCTACATTCTTGCTGCTGGAGGCTGTACATTTTCCCAGTGTGGGACAAATAAAGGATATCTTTCATCTCATCTCATCATATCTCATCATATCTCATATCTCATCTCATATCTCATCTCATATCTCATCTCATATCTCATCTCATATCTCATCTCATATCTCATCTCATATCTCATCTCATATCTCATCTCATCTCTCATCTCATCTCTCATCTCTCCTCATCTCTCCTCATCTCTCCTCATCTCTCATCTCTCATCTCTCATCTCATGAGATATGAGATATGAGATATATCTCTCGTCTCTCATCTCTCATCTCATATCTCATCTCGCGCACGCTTTTGGCTATCATCATGGTCAAGCTAACATGGCCAAGTAGCAAAGCGATCTCTGCGGTAACCTCCGTAAACCTCGACTGTCCGCTTATCAACATCGTCACTCAGCGATACGCAAAGCGCGCTTTCACGCCCACTCCCGGTTTGAGCGCTTTGTTTGCTTGGCCGCGGCGCCGAGAGCGAGGGAAGCCGAGCAGAAAAGTGTTTGTTGCGCCTGCTGTGATGGAGCATGTACCATGACTCGGCGCAAGTATATCTCCCTCTCGCAAGACTTCACCCCTCGCTTCCTTTCCTTAATGACGAAAACAATAGCGCTCCCTCCCCCCCCCCCCCTGACGGTCTCGCTGCGGGGAACGCGCACGTGCGCTACCTCGTATTCGTGGGGGATTTTCTGTCTCGCTTGCTGCCGTTGTGGCAGTCAAAGACATGCCTTGAGGAGTAAATAAAAAGATGAGAGACGGCTATTCGTCAGCCATTGAAACTCGAGTGCGCCCACAATTTTTTTTTGGGGGGGGGGGCGGGGGGGATGGGTTCTTCTAATGCAGATATTTGATGTATTGGCTCTATTTGCTTTGCCGGCCAGATGAAGCATCTTATTTATGAGCAACCGCATCGCTCTGACCAGAGGTGATTGGAGGCATTGTTGAGGCCCCATGCAGAAATTAACTGGGGGGTGGGGGGGGTACCAGTGTCCATCCATCCATCCATAATTCACCTATCCTCACCGGGGTCGCCGGTGTGCAGGAGTGTGTCCCAGCTCTTCATTTTTTTTTTGTGCACGATTTTCAAAACACAATCCCCTGCTGTACTGTTGCTCGCCACTAGGCGGCGTTGAATCCAGGCCACCGGCTTGGGACCTCAAGCTCTTTCCGGCTTTGACACACACACGCAAAAAAAAAAAAAAAACGAAACATAATCAGTTCGCACAAACGATCTTTGCTGCGGAACGTGCTCCTCATCAGCTCCCGACCGTAATTGTTTGGCTCACCACGACGGGCGCACTTGCCCAAAGCCACAACATGGTGGCAGCGTTGCCCGAATTTGTACCGAACTTGGAACGCGCTGTGGACTCCCGCTTATTTATGCCCTTCGTTAAGTCATATTGACGGTCAATAAGCCACGTGCGGGTCATAAATCGAGAACAATAGATGGCGCTAACGGAGCGCCGCCTTCTTGTGTGCGTTTTTTATTGTTGTTTTGTTTGTTTTTTTGAGTTGCTGTCACTTTTAGGAGTGCCTATTTATTTAATAGCTGTATATACTCCCAAAGGAGCTCACGGAGGAGAGAAGAGATGCGGGGGGAAGCTCTTGAAGTGGTTCTGTAAAATAGACTTTGTTCAGGTAGTCACTTTGTTTTCATGCTGATAAAATTCATTTAAGAGAAGGCATCGCTTACTTTTCTTCTCGACTCCTCTTGCACTCTGTGCTCGGGCTCCTGGCGGCGGGATTAGCCGGCAGAGAAAATGCGGGGTAGGGTAAAATTAGCCTCCGACTGTCCTCGCGGGCCGCGACGATTGATTTTCTGCCACAGATGGAGGGAGGAAAAAAAAAAAATGCTAGTGCTTAATGTCCTTAATGCCACCACAGAGAGGGATTATTTTTTTAGTGCCTTGCTTTTTTTGTTTATTTTCTCTTCAAGTGTGGCCATACGGGACTTTATAGAATATACGGTATAAAAAAAATACAAATAAAGTTAAATGATGCTTGATCGCTTGGATGTTGGCAACGCTAGCCCGAAGGCGCACATCGACACCCGTTGACAATCGCACCTCGGGACAATTTCGAGTGCTCCAATTAACCTGCCATTCATGTTTTTGGAACGTGCGAGGAAAGCGCAACACCCGGAGAAAACCCACGCGGGGATGGAGAGAACATGCAAACTCCACAGAGGAAAGGCCTCACTTTGTTTCTGCTCAAGTAACCGAGGAGCGAAACAGCCCGTCGCCGTGGTATTCGGGTATTCGGGTATGCGACAACAAGCATACCCCCCCCCCCCCCCGCCGTCTGGCTGGCTGGTAAAAGCTTTTCCAGAGGCAAAAAGTTTGGAGTTTTGTTCCGTCACTCTGCCCGTTTGCTAGTTTTGTTTTTTTTTCCTGCTCCGGCACTTTTTGATGACCCGCTTCTGACGGGGCGGCGTCTTGTCCGAGCCCCCGACGATCTGTTCGGCTACACGGCCGAGGCGCTGTAATTTCCTTTGCCCCCGGCTTGATGTTTATTGTGAGGCGAAAATTGAAACTGGCCTGTAATGGAGCGAGACCGGCAACCTCGGGACCAATTCGCAAATCTAAATGACTTGCTCCTTTTTCAATGGCATCGACTGGAGAGCTCTTTGTGCTGCCTCGTACCTAATCAACCTCTGGCGTGACCCCCCAGCTCTCGGGGGCCGCTGTCGGATTAATGATAAAATCATTGGTTCAAACAATTATTCGCCCCTGAAATGGCTGGCCATTTTATTCGGGGAAAATTAAAGAATGTGAAATTATTTTTTTTTTTTTGCGCGTGTGTGCGCGCGGTATTGTAGCAGCTCCACTTATGGATGAACTCTGCCCCCCCAAACTCTTGGATTTCAAATTAAACAGTGATTTTACTTTACCTATTTTCTCTCCTGTACCCTTTTTCATGCCCCCCCACCCCCACCGTCCCACCCCGCTCTGCAGCCCCCTTTTGTGTTGTTGCAAATTACCTCCCAGGTGTCACAGTAGCAAGGCCTGTCTGCTGTTTTTCCATGTGTAGTATCCGTCTCCTCATTCATTATCGCTATCTGGTCGCCCTTCACGTTTCTCTCTTTGTTAAATCTGCATCTCGCGCCGTGCATTTGATAGCTCGAGGAGGCTCCGATTTAATTTTAATTTTTTTTTTTTGGAGATGCATTTTCAAAACATTTGAGGGTTTCTATAACGGAAGCATTTCTCTCATGCATGTAATAAAACGCAGTCAATAAATTGAGTTTATAATGACCAAGCGTAATATCTCCCTTTACGAGCTGTCACTGGAGGTTTACAACAAAATTTTGGCCCTGCGGTGATTTGAAACTTAATCTAAATTTTGGTTTCCTTTTTTTTTTTTTAAATTAAAAAAAGTTAATTAATATAATGTGGGTTTTCTCCGGGTGCTCCGGTTTCCTCCCACATTCCAAAAATATGCGTGGCAGGCTGATTGAACACTCTAAATTGTCCCTAGGTGTGAGTGTGAGTGCGAATGGTTGTTCGTCTCTGTGTGCCCTGCGATTGGCTGGCAACCGATTCAGGGTGTCCCCCGCCTACTGCCCGGAGACAGCTGGGATAGGCTCCAGCACCCCCCGCGACCCTAGTGAGGATCAAGCGGTTAGGAAGATGAATGAATGAATGAATAATTAATATAATTTAAAAAATTACAAAAAAAATTATTTTATTTAAAATAAAAAAGTTAATTAAAAAAATATTTTTTTTAAAATTTAAATTCTCCAGAATCACTAACCCAACGCTTGTGCAGTAGTACACCGATTAAAATCTTTTTGTCAAACTCACTCCCATTTTATTTAATCAAGTGGCTGCACAACAAAGAATCTTCCGGCTCCAAATACAGGAAAAATAGACCGTTAAAAAAAAAAAAATTATCTGTGCCGGTTGGTTTTATTTCGTGCGGCCACTCGGCAAAATTAAACGGAGGAAATGTAACGACGGTGCGCCTTATAATCCAAATGCGCCGTACATATGGATCAATATTCTGATTTCTCGGGTGTGGTATTTTAAAGCGCTTTGTGACAGCTGCAGCGCTGATAAATGAAATGTATTATTATTATTATTGTGAAAGTGAAATATAAATACAACCGTATTGTGTTGTATTCCCTTTAGTGTAGCTCCACCTAGTGGATGCATAATGCAAGCCTAGCCACTATTCTAATCTATGCGTCCTATAATGTGGTGCGCCCTATATATGAAAACAAACATGCCTCTCTCAGTGCAAGGCCAAATGTCCAAAAGCGTCGGGGGGGGGGGGGGGGGGGGGGGCTTGATGGATTGTCATCTTCATGGTCATTCAGCACCTTGGCTACAGTTTGTCGACGGGCTGTCACTCCAACCCCGACGCGCGGCCCTCAAACGGCGCTTAATGACCCGTCTGTGTATTTGTCACCATTGTCATCACGGCTAACGGGGATGGCGCGCCACTCCCCCCCCCCCCCCCCCTCCTCTCTCAAATCGGAGACGGCGGCCACTCTTAAGAGGCTCTACATCCAAGCGTAGCTCGCCGGCTTCCCCAAGCCACAGGTCGGCCGGAGTCCTCCTCGGATGCGGGCGGTGTGCTTAGTCATTACCCGGGGATTGATTTCCCTATTTCGCGGAATCGCTAAGAGGCTTAGAATAAGTCCCGCTCACCTTCATTGCTTTCCAGCTGGTGTCTCCGAGGCTCTATTGACTTGTTGATGCTCTCAACTCTTGGGCGGGGACGGAGTCTCTCGCTCTCGCTCCCCCCCCCCCCCCTGCACTCGTCGAAAACATCAGACCAAGCTTTTCTGAGACTTAAAACAATCCGAGACCCCTTTTTTTGCTGACAGCTTAGCGCGTTGCTAAGCACACCGGTTGCACTTTGACTTTTGAACCAGCAAAGCAAAGTGAGGAAGGGGTTTTGGACTCCCGAGTTGCAAAAGGACACAGGAGTCAGTCAGATGGTCGTTAGGGAGGGGGGGGGGGGGGGTCAGAAAGCAGGAAGTTTGACTCGAGTCCTTCAGACAAAACCGCCTTCAAGGCTTTGCTGCTCTTCATTCGAAGGATGCGGCAATTTGTTACTTCAATTGCACGAGGAGGGCCCAGAGCCAGAGAGAACACAAGCTTTCATTCATTCGGAGGAAGCAGAACTTACTCACATAAGTGTGTGTGTGTGTGTGTGTGTGTGTGTGCGTGTGTTTTGCGAGTCATTTTCAGAGGAATATTTAAACAGGACTGCAATTTTTATTTCATTGCATTTGGTTACATTTTGAAGTCGACTATTCATTTTTGTTGAAAACCAAAATCCCGACAAAATACAATTGAGTCCATTGAACTCGTTCAAAGTTCAGTCCACAAGATTTGAATCAACTTTCTAAGTTTAAATGGAACCAAGATTAGCCTTGGGCGGCCCGGTAGTCCAGTGGTTAGCACGTCGGCTTCACAGTGCAGAGGTACCGAGTTCGATTCCAGCTCCGGCCTCCCTGTGTGGAGTTTGCATGTTCTCCCCCGGGCCTGCGTGGGTTTTCTCCGGGTGCTCCGGTTTCCTCCCACATACCAAAAACATGCGTGGCAGGCTGATTGAACACTCTAAATTGTCCCTAGGTGTGAGTGTGAGTGCGGATGGTTGTTCGTTTCTGTGTGCCCTGCGATTGGCTGGCAACCGATTCAGGGTGTCCCCCGCCTACTGCCCGGAGACAGCTGGGATAGGCTCCAGCACCCCCCGCGACCCTCGTGAGGATCAAGCGGCTCGGAAGATGAATGAATGAATGAATGAAAAGGATTAGCCTTCCGAAAACGTAGCGCTTCAAAGTTCTTACGCTACACACGCACCCGCCACTTTCCGCGCTTAAATAGTCATTCGCAAGGGGGCCAGAACGAGCGGGACAACAACAACACACACCACGTTGCGTTCAAGTTCGCCCCGAAATATCAACGCCCTCTCGTATGTCGAAGAAACTCAACATTCGCGAGGGCCGCGCAATTAGTTACGGAAATCCCACATCCTCCATGAGCCGTTTCTCACCCGTTGCACCTTTTCCCAACTGGGACAAATATTTCCCTAATGAGAGTGTGTCGGCTGGGAAAAGCGGCGGGTGGGGGGGGGAGCGTGAGCACGGATTGACCTCTGCCACAGCTGAGCACTTCTTATTCATGTGGCAATTAGGGATCCGGTTGTGTGCCAACGTCACATCGCGGCGCTGATGTTAGCATACGCCGAGGTGCTACTTTACTCTTTCTTGCCCGTGTGTGTCGGACTGAGCTGTTGATGCGGTGCCGTGCGTGTGTGTGTGTGTGTGTGGTGTGTGTGTGTTAGAGGCCCCCCCCCCCGGCTTTGACGGACGGGGCCGCCTCTGTGACAGAGGCACATTGTGTTCCGCATCAAGGGATGGGAAAGGGCCCCCCTTTGGCAGCAGCGGCAACAAGTACACACTAAAGACACACTCGTACAGTGTGCGTGTGACGGTCAGCTGGCACCCGTGTCGCAATCAAACACAGATGGGGAGCCCCCTCTCGTCAATCTGCCCCCCCCCCCGTGATTTCCATGCCTGCCATACGTGGCATTCCAAAAAAAAAAAAAGGCGTCCGTATGCGCGGGCCATTCTTTAGGTGACGTTGAAGACCGAGGTCCCTGGACCAAAATGTTGTTTATTTAGGGGGGGGGGGGCGGTGGGCGGGGAAAGATGTTTTAATTTGGCCTCTGTTCCCTTCTCGCCCAAATGTTTGAATTGGAAATGGACAAATGCAGCTAATTTATTCACTTTAGTGATGAGCATAGAAAAACGAGAATTAAAAAAAAATAGATTCATAAAATAAGATTTTAAAAAGGGCTGCTTCTATGATCAAAATACCGTATTTTCCGCACTAAAAGGCGCACCTAAAAGCCTTCCATTTTCTTAAAAATGTCGCTGCTTTATGAAATGCGTTTGACTGACATCTGATCGTTCTGTTGGTGTGGCTCCATCTAGTGGATGCATTGTAGATTGCGTCTTATAACGCGGTACGCCCAATGTATGAAATAAATTACAAAACAGACCATTCGTTGAAGGTGCGCCTCATAATCCGGTGCGGCTTTTTTGTGTGGAAAATACGGTAAATTCAGCGGTCACTTTTCTTTTTTCAATCTAAACAAATCCAGCCAATTTATTCACTTTAGTGATGAGCACAGAAAAATGAGAATCAATGTACCGTATTTTCCGCACTAAAAGGCGCACCTAAAAGCCTTCCATTTTCTTAAAAGCTCACAGCGCGCCTTAAAATCCGATGCGCCTTGTGTATGGTCATTAAGGTAATATTTCGACCCCATCTGATTGTTCTGTTGGCGTTTCCCTGAGCGTAGCTCCATCTAGTGGATGCATTGTAGATTGCGTCTTATAACGCGGTACGCCCAATGTATGAAATAAATTACAAAATAGGCCATTCGTTGAAGGTGCGCCTCATAATCCGGTGCGGCTTTTTGTGTGGAAAATACGGTAAGTCCAGCGGCCACTTTTCTTTTTTCAATCTAAACAAATCCAGCCAATTTATTCACTTTAGTGATGAGCACAGAAAAACGAGAATCAATGTACCGTATTTTCCGCACTAAAAGGCCCACCTAAAAGCCTTCCATTTTCTTAAAAGCTCACAGGGCGCCTTAAAATCCGTTGCACCCTGTGTATGGTCATTACGGTAATATTTCGGCCCCCAAAATGGCTCCCTGCTCGAGACATGCTTACAACGCACAGTTCAAACTTTCGCAGTTGAACACGGAAATAGAGCAGCGGCAAGAGAGTTCAACGTCAACGAGTCAATGTTATAACTTGCTGGTTTGACTGACATCTGATCGTTCTGTTGGCGTTTCCTTGAGCGTAGCTCCATCTAGTGGATGCATTGTAGATTGCGTCTTATAACGCGGTACGCCCAATGTATGAAATAAATTACAAAACGGGCCATTCGTTGAAGGTGCGCCTCCATAATCCGGTGCGCCTTTTAATGTGGAAAATACGGTAAATCCAGCAGCCACTCTTCTTTTTTTCAATCTAATAATTGAAGTCATTCCAATGGAAGATCTGTTTGCGTGGGAAGCGATTTTTTTCCAATCTGCCGTGGACACGCTTCTCTCCTTTTCACCAGTTCAGCCGCGTGACACGCGGAGACCAACGGAAACGAGCGTCACGTGATTTTTTTTTTTTAAAGCATTCGTTGCGCGACTTTTAACACTTCTTTTAAAGCAATGTCTCACTCAGAACAAGTGATAAGTACTTAGAAAACGAGTTCTCCCATCACAGATGAGCTCTGCTTTTGACGCCGCCATTTTGAAGGGCGTATACAAGCCCCGCGAAGACGAATAAAATTCCATTCGGATTCTTTATTCCGATTGAGGCGCTTATAAGGAGCTTTTTCATTCAGTTTGCTCATTTTTGGATTCCTTCTCATCGGAAGACGAAGCCCGGCTTGTGTAAAGCATTCTTCCCATGCACTGGAGGGGGACCGGGGCGGTGGGGCTTGGGGGGTAGGGGGATGAGGGGGGGGTGACTGCCACCCCTGCCCGTCCCTCATGCCACCCGTGCATATGACCGTTTCTGGAAGCTGAAAAAAAAAAAGAAAACATCCCGGTTCGTGCATGTTCAGCAGATCTCGTGTCAAGCGCTGAGCGCATTCGGGGTTGCTCCGGATCAACATGGAGTCGGCAACGGTGTGTGTTCCGGCAACTGCCACCACACGGCCATTGAGGCAAAATGACTCTCTTATCAGATACTGCCTGCTTTTTTTTTTAGGGGCGGACTAGTTCAGGGTGCGCCTCACGCAGGCTCCAGCTCATCTATGAAAAAATAAAAAAGTAATTGGTGTTTGATGCAATTAATGCATTCCTAAAATCCACCATTGTTTTTTTTTTCCAGCATGACTCACCGACCCCCCCCTCACCCCCCCCCCCCCCCCACCCCACACTTTGTCACACGGTTCCGGCACAGGTCAGCTGTGGGTGGGCTGAGTAAAGGTCAGCTTGGCTTAGCAAGCAACCAGGAGGTCTGTGCGCGCGTGCGTGTGTGTGTTTGTGTGTGTGTGTGTGTTTGTATGACTATTCTTGTGAGGACCACTTGTGTGTGTTTGTGTGAGTGTGTGTGTGCGCGCGTGTGCACGTCGGCGATCTGGCCTTCCTTTGTGTGCGTATGCGTCAGGCCTTGGAACTGGAACACAGTCCTTCCGTTCTCCTCCTGGAGCAGCAGTGGCTTGAGGGTGGGCCCGCTGACTCAACCCAGCGCCTCAAAAGCTTGTTGGAGAAACCTCGCGCACACACACACACACACACACATGCACGCACACACTTCCAGTAATCCCCTCCGGCACACAACGATGACCGGGAACGTGTCGGCCGTTGCCCCGGTTTTTCTCTCGGCGTTTGAACGGCAGCCTCGTTGACCTATGACATCATCAGGGGGGCTCGCCATTGAGTTGGACTGGCTCGGCGGCATGATGCGGTGCTGTCGGTAACCTGGAGGGAGGTGACTCGGTCAAACGGAGTCGGAACCAAGTGTGTGTGTGTGGGGGGGGGGGGGAGTGGGGGGCGGGTAAAATAACATTTCTCGTGACTGTTGACTGTGCCGAGAACTTTTTGTGACATTGAACTAGTTCCTCCAAATGGGTAACTAATCAAGTTGCTTCTGCAGTTCCGTTTTAAGGGTTGCAATTTCAGAAAACGCTTCATTTTTTTGGGGGGGGGGAGGAAAGAATAGCGCTTATAATGTTCATTCATTCATTCATCTTCCGAGCCGCTTGATCCTCACTAGGGTCGCGGGGGGTGCTGGAGCCTATCCAGCTGTCTCCGGGCGGTAGGCGAGGGACACCCTGAATCGGTTGCCAGCCAATCGCAGGGCACACAGAAACGAACGACCATTCGCACTCACACTCACACCTAGGGACAATTTAGAGCGTCCAATCAGCCTGCCACGCATGTTTTTGGAATGTGGGAGGAAACCGGAGCACCCGGAGAAAACCCACGCAGGCCTGGGGAGAACATGCAAACTCCACACAGGGAGGCCGGAGCCGGAATCGAACCCGGTACCTCTGCACTGTGAAGCCCACGTGCTAACCACTGGACTACCGGGCCGCCCCGCTTATAAAACAGCTCGTCATATCGACCGAGCTGTTTTATTTGAGGCTCTCCGTCTCTATACAGTATAAGCAACTTCCAAACGTGGAAAGGTGAAAAAAAAAATAAGGCAAATAAGCACCGGTTAGGATCGGAAATTATTTTTCACTGATAATTACTCGGCATGTTGAATTGCAAATACACAGAATTGAATTGTGTTGACGTGGAAACTGTCAGCAAGCGCTTGCGTTCAGTCTTCAGTCACCAAGGTTGCCAAGATGATGAGGTTTTTTTTTCTGGGGCGTAGTGGAGGGGCGGGGGTGTCTGTGGGGGGGGTCATCTGTGGGTCTAACTCAGCCGGGCTCTCATGGTGATGGAGACAGGAGACAGCGGCGTATTGGCAGGTGCATGGCATTCACACACACACACACACACACCACTCACAGTACTCACACACACACACACACATATATAGCGAGGCTCTCCTGAGCCGAGAAGGCGGCCATTATCATATCAAAGCGTCTCTCGTAGACGTGGCAGCGCTTCAATTTAAGCAATTAATGCAGAGAGACTCTGTCACACAGCCGTGCACCCCCCCACACCTCCTTTCACCACAAACTCAGACACACACACACTTCCAGCTCTTTTCTATGACACTCAAGGCCATCCTGTTTTTTTTTTTTTTTCCTTGCTCTTTCTAGATCTCGTTGCCCGTCATTCAGTTCTTACCTTGGACTACGATGCTTTATAGATTAGCCCGACAAGATTTCAGTCAACCACGGGCAAAAGTGCTCAAATGATGACATGGAGTGTTGAATGGAAGATACGGATGACAGACATTTATTCACATTGCGTTGTCCGTCATACAATTGAAAGTCCATTTAAGATGCATGCTGTGCTGAGCAACCCTGTGATAGCAATACAATATTAACGAAAATATAACTTGGACCGAAGGATTGTCATATGAATTCAAGGAAGTCGCCGTCTTTTTTAATCGGCATTTACTGGAAATCATTTTCACTGCGCGACCAGTCCGCCGATTCTGCCCCGAGAGTGACGATATGTTAATTGTTCACGCCATTGTCATGTCTGAATGTGTCACAAGCAAAGCATTAAGTGACCTCGCAAACTGATCCGATACCTCCGCGTCAGGTCTCCCGCTAAGCTAGGCGCTAATTTCCTTTTCACCAACTGGGAATCAATTGTATCTACTTTAGTTTTGTTCTTGTCGGGGGCCCTTATGGCTCTTACTCATCATGGCAGGCGTGCAGATATTTTAAAATTTAACGATGGAAAAACCCCAACAACAACTTGACAGAGTCGCAGTCGTCGAAAAGAATCCGCGAAGGACGCACGGACGTCAACAAGTCGGCGGGGGCTCATCGAGGCGCTTGTCCTTCTGGATTGGAAATGGTCTTGAACGCATCTCCGGTATTCAGCTTTGGCTCCTCCCACCGTTGCCACTTGACGAGACACAGCTGCTCAAATGAATCGGGCAAGGCCGCCGCGATTGGTTGCCAAGATGGCCGTCTCCCCCCCCCCCGTCTCGCTGTCAGGTGCGAAACGGCTTTGGAAGCGTTGGCTCCTTGCTCATCCTCATCATTCTTCTTTTTTTTTTTTTTTTCTACTACAAGCAAGCTTACTCTTGAAATGCTAATGAGCCACTAAAAAAAAAAATTAAAAACCCCTTCGAAATTGCCCGATAATGAACGTGGAATTAATGCTGGCAATGAAGCGTCACTGCTGTTACTTTCAAGGAAGGGGGCAAAAAAAAAAAAACTTTTGAATATCCGTCCACTATGGTGACCCAGAAAGGGTTAAAGGTCACCAGACCAGTTTCATTTGTTCATTGAAAAAATAATCTGTTAAAAATAGTTGTTTGAAGGGAGGGCGCCATCTTTGTTTCGCACATATGAGTATTTATCTTTTTTTCCGGATTACCGCCCCCACCCCCTCATTTATACATCATCTTTCAAAAAGTCCCTTGCTGGTTGCAACACAGCCGCTTGACGCTGGTTGACAGGCGGTAGCGATAGCGCAGACAGGCTGACGACGGTTATCGGCGCAGCTATCCTGAGAGGGCCGACGCCGCTTGATCAAATTGAAAATTGCAAATGAAAATCCCGCTCGGGCGCATTTTTTAATTCATCAGCCATTGTGTGTCGGATGACCTCTTGGCATCGGGCTCCGCTGATAAAAATGCAAAAAGCGACAACACTCGGCTGTGATCCAATTTCCAAAACTATCCCCGGTCCTCCCGTGTCCTCCCTCCTCCTCCTCCCAGTCGCCATTGGAGGCCGCGGCTAGCGAAAATGATCGCCTTTCACGAGAGGCTCCATTGTGCTGTGGATGAAGAGGTTTTGTTTGGAGGAGATGGACACACGGGGGCGAGGGAGGGGGTGCACAGCATTTGGGCCTGTCGGTGTGGCCTTTCCAGACCTGGACCATGTCACGGTGTTGTTGTCCAATCACAGCTCCGCTCAGGGGCCGCGACCACGCCAGCGTTCCGAAACGGAGGGGCCGCGTTTCAGGTTCAAAGAGAGAAAGAGGTTGGAAAGGTTTAATAAACACCCGAGAGTAGATGTCACTCCAAATGGCTTTTTTCCTGGCGGGGGTCAGTGTGTGCCAATATTGACTGACGTGCGTTGCGTGCGTGTGTGTGTGTGTGTGTGTGTGTTTAAGCCTTCTTATCATCTCGGGAGAAAAAAAAAAAAAAAAAAAGAGGCGATGATCAGAGCTGATCCTCTTGGTCTATCACCAGCTCTTTCCTTCCGTAATTGAATTCTCTCCTTCTCCCATTGTTGTCTTTGCCACCAGGTGACTGGAGAGCCAGATCTTTTTTTTTTCTTGTGTAACAACCCCCCCCCCCAAGTTTGTTGTTTACACACTGAAAAAAAAGGCGCGTTGAATGAACTCCATTTTATTTCGTCCAAATAAAATCTGATAATTATGAGTCTGCGGCCACGCGCCAGATGGCTGTCGTAGTGCCAAGACTAACCTGCGAGAGGCAGCGTGGTGCCACGGGGGAGGGGGGTGGGGCGATCCTATTGGTTTAAGAGCGCAACCGTTTGCCTGGCGGATGAGCCGTTTATACTTCCGGATGCATCGCAATTGATATCCACGTGCGAAAGAGGCCCGGGTGGGATTTGAACCAATCGAAATGGCAAATCGGGGGGGAAAGAAAAAAAAAAATCTGATACCTCTCGCGTAGGAGCAAAAAAATTGAGTCTTATTCACGCGGTGTCGTATACAGCAAAAACACAAATAGCGATGGACGCAGATCCCCCCCCCCCCACCTCGTGATTCAAAGATGATGTTATTATTATGTTATTATTATGTTATAAAGATGATGATGTTAGCTTGAAGGAAAATACAGCAGCGCCAAACGACAGGCCCCGTTATAAGTCCGAAGCGCAAAGCATGTTTGCGTTCGTTCATGGCCACGGAATGAATTCGAAAGCCGTACGGCACCGTACCGTCAAAAGTTTTTTCGTCCGTGTCCCAGGTGGGGCCTGATTAATCAGTTATCAGGGCAGTTTATTTGCTGAGTGACAAGTTGCAATTTGCCCGCCATTGAAAGCTTCTTTGTCAGGTGGGAATTAGACCCGCGGCACCTGACAAAACACTTCAGCTCTCCCCGCCGTCTCCTCGCTTCCGATTCCTCGCCTGGATTTTCACTCGCTTTGCCCGTTGCTCTCCGTCGGTGTCTATTTCTGTCACCGTCGTCGTTCATCCCACGTTCACTTATCCTCAATTTGCCTCCCCGCATTTTCTTCCATACGTATTTTTCCTCTCAACATCACCCTCAGCGTTAAAAAAAAAAAAAAAAAAAAGAGGCGGACCGTGTAATTAATCACACAGCATTGTGCAATTAGAGATGCATCCTCGTTGTCCCTCCCGCCACACCAACGGACGCACCCGCCTCAGCCTCCGGGGGCCTAATAGCAGTCGATGCCCGCCCGTCTTAACGGCAAATGCTTGCCTTCCCCCCACGAGAGGCCCTCTTGCCTCTTGACGAATGGCGCGACGGTGACAATAATTACAGATAAGACGTGAATTGCCACCGACGGTGTCGTCCAATCCCGTCCACCGCGACAGACCGAGAGTGTGGGAGCGTTGGCCCGGAGAACGGTGAGAGTGGGCCAAACACCGCTGAAAATGGCGGTCATATTGGGCAAAAAAAAATCAAATAGTTCAATGTGTTGTCACTTAGGGCGGCCCGGTAGTCCAGTGGTTAGCACGTTGGCTTCACAGTGCAGAGGTACCGGGTTCGATTCCAGCTCCGGCCTCCCTGTGTGGAGTTTGCATGTTCTCCCCGGGCCTGCGTGGGTTTTCTCCGGGTACTCCGGTTTCCTCCCACGTTCCAAAAATATGCATGGCAGGCTGATTGAACACTCTTAAATTGTCCCTAGGTGTGAGTGTGAGTGCGAATGGTTGTTCGTCTCTGTGTGCCCTGCGATTGGCTGGCAACCGGTTCAGGGTGTCCCCCGCCTACTGCCCGGAGACAGCTGGGATAGGCTCCAGCACCCCCCGCGACCCTAGTGAGGATCAAGCGGTACGGAAGATGAATGAATGTTGTCACTTATGGTGTTTAAAAAAAACAAACAACCCCCCCCCCCCCCCCCCCGACACTAACTTTTCCTGTTGAGTCGTTTGGTAACTTGAGAATTTAGACCATCATAAGTAGAGGTGCCACCATATTAGGTTTTCTGGCCATCTACAGTCGTATGTACTTTGAAAATGGCGGTCATATTGGGCAAAAACCAAATAGTTCAAGGTGTTGTCACTTATGGTGTTTAAAAAAACAAACACCCCCCCCGACACTAACTTTTCCTGTTGAGTCATTTGGTAACTTGAAAATTTAGACCATCGTAAAGTAGAGGTGCCACCATATTAGGTTTTCCGGCCATCTTGAAAGGCGCTTATAAATAAAATGCATTATTATTATTCATTCATTCATTCATCTTCCGAGCCGCTCGATCCTCACTAGGGTCGCGGGGGGTGCTGGAGCCTATCCCAACTGTCTTCGGGCAGTAGGCGGGGGAGACCCCGAATCGGTTGCCAGCCAATCGCAGGGCACACAGAGACGAACAACCATCCACGCCCACACTCACACCTAGGGACAATTTAGAGCGTCCAATCAGCCTGCCACGCATGTTTTTGGAATGTGGGAGGAAACCGGAGCACCCGGAGAAAACCCACGCAGGCCCGGGGAGATCATGCAAACTCCACACAGGGAGGCCGGAGCTGGAATCGAACCCGGTACCTCTGCACTGTGAAGCCCACGTGCTAACCACTGGGCTACCGGGCCGCCCATTATTATTATTATTATTATTATTATTATCTACGGTCGTATGTACTCCTCAGTAGAAACTCCTCATCCGCTCTTTTAAAAAATTTTTTTTTAATAACACGCGGATCAGATCTTACAACAGAAAGTCAGTGTCCAATTTTAAGGTCGCTCGTGGCATAGTATAATCGCAAAAAAGCTCGTTTCCCCCCCCATTTTCTGGATGAAACTAAAATGTATTTTGTAAATCCACTTGAGTCAGACTGACGTGATAAATTGACCCCCTCCCCCTCTCAAGTCTCATGGCACTCAAATGTGTTGACGATCACCTATCCTGACATTAGAAAAAAAAAATATTGTTCCACCGATAAGTCATTCTGTTTTTTAGAACCAAGTGTGCCCGCTGGCACCATATAATGGCTTTTATGGCCTTCACGCTGTGCTCCGGGATAAATTGTGCAACAAGCATGTTTTCTAAATTACAGGCTTTTTACCAAGAGGGGGGTTATTTCCGGGGAAGCCGCTCGCACATCAAGGGGGGGGCTCTCTTCCTTTTCAAATGCGTTTCGGTCAAATGTAGCTTTTCCATATCGGCGGCTCGTTTGCATTTGTTTACTTTTTTTTTTTTTTGGTTGCCGCGGTGTCTGGTCTGGGCGCGCTTGATTTGCTTGTCACGCAGTGCTTTTTGGGCTGATGTGCAGTTAGAGAGCGTTGGCCCGGGATATGTGATAGCTTATCAAAGTCTGAGCAGCCCTTCTCTCCTGAAGCGCACAAAACACGTCCGCGCGCTGTCTTTTGCGCAGGTGTGTGTGTATGTGTGTGTGTGTGTGTGTGTGTGTGTGTGTGTTCCGACTCATCAAGAGCTCCTCGTTTGGAAGGACTTTTTGACGTCTCGCTTGGCATCATGGGATGCGGCTGTCACCTGACAATGCTGCCACCATGGAGATAACCTTCAGGGTGACAGGCAAGACAAAGACACACACACACACACACACACACACACACCTATAGAGCCACACATGCATGCATGACTGCCCAAACACACACACAGAAGACTTCACCTGCTGAGTTAAACACGGTGGAATGATAATTACCGCTAATCAATATGTTGATTAATCGCGCTTCCGTATACCGTAACGAGAATCCGACTTCCAACCGAGATTAGACTCTCCACTTGTTCTGCACTTGAAATGCTACATGTGTAGCTACGGCAAAGCAACGGTCGTATTTGCTCCGGCGTTTATGTGCACCGGGCGGCCTACGTATATAAATCCGTCCTTTCTCGTCACGTCTCCCAAATAGTGATACGTACCAAAGTGATACGTTACGCGTCTCCAGTTGGTCAAGAATCCCGCCGCTCGCCTCTTGACTGGTACTCGTAAGAGGGAGCATATCACCGTCCATTTTGAAATATTCCCGTATATCTATATGCCCGGGGCGGCCCGGTAGTCCAGTGGTTAGCACGTGGGCTTCACAGTGCAGAGGTACCGGGTTCGATTCCAGCTCTGGCCTCCCTGTGTGGAGTTTGCATGTTCTCCCCGGGCCTGCGTGGGTTTTCTCCGGGTGCTCCGGTTTCCTCCCACATTCCAAAAATATGCATGGCAGGCTGATTGGACGCTCTAAATTGTTCTCCCCGGGCCTGCGTGGGTTTTCTCCGGGTGCTCCGGTTTCCTCCCACATTCCAAAAATATGCATGGCAGGCTGATTGGACGCTCTAAATTGTTCTCCCCGGGCCTGCGTGGGTTTTCTCCGGGTGCTCCGGTTTCCTCCCACATTCCAAAAATATGCATGGCAGGCTGATTGGACGCTCTAAATTGTTCTCCCCGGGCCTGCGTGGGTTTTCTCCGGGTGCTCCGGTTTCCTCCCACATTCCAAAAACATGCGTGGCAGGCTGATTGAACGCTCTAAATTGTCTCTAGGTGTGAGTGTGAGTGGTTGTTTGTTTCTGTGTGCCCTGCGATTGGCTGGCAACCGATTCAGGGTGTCCCCCGCCTACTGCCCGAAGACAGCTGGGATAGGCTCCAGCACCCCCGCGACCCTAGTGAGGATCAAGCGGTTAGGAAGATGAATGAATGAATGAATGAATCTATATGCCCGTTGGATTGGTATGAAAATCTCATCCTTGCGCTGTCGTCAACCGTCGGCCGGATGTATCCGCAGCTCCCTCGTTAAAAATGCGCTAGCGGTTCCTAACGTCAGCGCTTGCTAACGTCCGCGCTTCCTAACGTCCGCGCTTGCTAACGTCCGCGCTTCATGCCGTGTGAATTTTTAACGCGGGGAGGTTGTTTGAATTTTAAATGCGCTATTCTTCAGCTAACAAACACATACCGTGAGAGTAGTTGCCCCCCGGGGGCTGACAGTTGTCCTTCCGGGAGGGGGGGTGGGGGGGGGGGGATTTGAGAAGGCCCGGAGAGCTTCTGTCGGTGCAGCACTATCATGTAAATACTTGCCAACGATCATCTCCCCGCATTTAACACGCGCTTTTGTCTTGCGTTCCCGCCCGCCGTGCCCGAGAGGGCGAGTCCGGCCGTGTGTGTGCCACGTAGTTGCCCGAGTGTAAGTACATAATTCATTAAGTAGGCGCTTGTAAGTAGTCCTTGCAGCATTTCTTGTCTCATGGGGCTCAGATGGTGTTACCGAGGAGAGTTTGAGGCTTGAGCACCTGCTGTCACGACGACAACAGCTTTTGGCTTGACGAGGATTACGGCGAGTCATGTGCGTTAAGAGTCTCGCCGAGTAATTGATTGTTACAAAGCGTTCGACGACGTCAGGAATGACCTCTTGTGAAATAAAAGTGCGGAATAAGTTTGCGGAAGTCA